>NC_067126.1:16641004-16944754 GCF_021347895.1 Acanthochromis polyacanthus | reverse complement strand
GAAGGAAACAAAACTTTGCAGGCAAGTTCAGGAGTTCTTCAGTGTCAACGTGACTTTGTTTATCAAGTTTGTTAAGGTGTTTTGTTGAGTTTTTGGTTTAGATTTTAATAATGCGTCTCACTGTCATATTAAAGCTGCGCACACACTCTATTTGGAATTTGTAGACACCAGCTGAAATGTTTTTGATTAGCTTCTCAGCTAGCTTTAATATGAACACACAAACATGCAGATACAGGTGTCAACGCCGCAGTTTACAGATTGTGATTGTGTTGTACACAGTTAGACAGAAGCACAACAGCATCTGTCATCAGGGACTCTCATCTGCTCTATATCTGTCTTTAAAATGACTCTCTGTATGTTGGTTTTGTGTATTCCCAAGGTGTAAGTGTGTGCATGAAAGGCATTGTCTGAAGGTGTGTGAGCCAATACAAACTCAGTAGGAGCCAAGGGGATAAGCTTTCAAGAACATTGTTGTGGTTGAGACTATGGCAGCAGAGGGACAGCAGCTCTATTATTGCAGTATTTGTGTATGTTGGTAGCTCTGCATTAAAGCACAGCTACCCTTGTGTAGTTGCGGCCGATTTGTTAAACATGAAGTCTGGAATTCTGGAAAGAGATTGGTGATATTTAGCCTCCTGTGCAACATGACTTAAATGTCAAATAATTACTCCACCAAGGAATGGCGGAGTTATGTGACGATTGCATCTGTTTGTCCGTCTGTCTATCTGTTAGCAACATTACCGAAAAACGGACTAAAAGATTTGGATGACATTTTCAGGGAAGGTCAGAAATGACACAAGGACAAAGTGATTCGATTTTGGCAGTGATGCAGCTTATAGTTTGGATTCCTGGATTTGTTAAAGATTTCTATATCATTGCGAGATAGGTACAGTGTCAGTGTAACTATGACTAGTGAACATTACGTCAGCTGCCTCCTGATGACAAATCCAACGCTACAGACTTACTGGAACTTTTCCATCGGAAATGATACAAAAAACAATTGATTAAATTGTGGGGGTCCTTCCAAGTTCCATCAATTCCTGCTGCCCACTACATATTTAGGTCACGTGATTCAGTATCTGTACACACGCATAACACATACTTGTGCTATAATTAAATGGTCACATTCTATGATGCCATAATTTCTGCCACAAGTTTTTTCAAAGATTTCAGCTGTCAGAAATGATACGACTGAGCAGCCTTCGTGGAGTACTGCGCTCTCTGAGTGCTTTTCTTGTACTAAGTTATATCACTACTCAAAAATGAATAAACACATAAGTAGTCAAAACATAAGTTTTACGAAGGCTAAATTGAAAAAAATAGATACCAAAGCAGACAGTCAATGCAACAAAAGTGAGTACACTCATGATAATTGAAACAAAGGTGAGTGCACTGCAGTTTCCAATTTCTCTAAGTGCATGAACATGGCTATAAAATGACCAGTTGATCTGGCTCCACATGGAAAAGGATTAATAACAAAAAAAATGTGACTGGGAAACTTCCCAAATATCACAAAATTTAAGAGGATGTGAGAAGATTGGCAACCATCTACAAATCTGTTAAAACACAATTGCCACAGTAATTGAGAGGGGTACAATGAGTCACAGAAAAACAAATCAGTGCCACAGTGTCTGTCCTCCTCAAATGATGTCACAGATGGCGCAGTATATGCATAGTCTTTTTTTTTAAAAACTGGAGGACAGATTGTTGAGACTTGTCATAGGAGCTGTAAGTGGAACTTTGTAACAGTTCAATCAGTGTAAAGGTCAGTTCATATTGGCAAACTCTGAGGACAGTCTCACTAGAAAAATATGCTTGCTGTTTAGTACAACACTGTAAGAGTCAACTTTGCAAAAAGGCATGAAAAGAAGCCTGATAAATAATGAGAATAAATTCATTGGTTTCGATGAGGCCTAGAATAAATTAGTTTTGTTCAGATTGGATCCAGGATGTTTCACATTAACCCAGTCAGGAATATCACAGTGAATTCATTGTCCTGACAGGGCAAAATGGAGGTGGGAATGTGATGCTATGAGGGTGTGTGAGTGCAAAACATGTTCAGGAGAAGTGTATATACCAAAATACTGGATGACAAGACAACTCCTAGTTGACTAAAGCTTGGCAAAAGAGGACACACCAGCAGGTTAACAATCCAGTGTGAAAATCAGAAAAGAGTTTGCAGTGGAACAACTTTTAGACAAGATAAGAGCAGAACAACATTATCTTTCCACCAACAAGAAGCCAGGGACAGAAGGTCTGAAGAATGGCAAAGAATCTGCACGTTGAGTAGGGTTGAGTCTCTCTTTAAAAGTAAAAGCGGACAACTAAACTCCTTATGTAATACAAGTAAAATATGAAACTTCATATATATGTGTGTGTGTGTGTGTGTGTGTGTGTGTGTGTGTGTGTGTATGAAGAGTTCATTTGCAAAAACAGATAACTCCACTTTGATAAATATTCAGAAAACTTTTTTGTTTACTTGAAATAATATCAATCAAACTGAAGTTGAGTGGATTTGACTCAGTAGAAAAATACATGACAATATAGAGAAAAAACAAGTTATTAGTGTTATTATTATTATTATCTCAAGTAAACAATAAAAAAAAGAGTTTTCTGAAAATTTATGAAATGGAGTTACCTCTTTTTGCAAATGAACTCTTCATATATCTATCTATCTATCTATCTATATATATATATATATATATATATCTATATATATCTATATCTATATATATATATATATATATATATATATATATTCAGTGTGAGTATCTTTCGTGGTCTTTTCTTTTAAGTAGCCTTACAGCTAGCTAACAACAGTTAACATTATGTGATGTTCAAGTAACGGTAACAGTGCCTGGCTGCCTGGAGGTCTTGGCATAGTTGCCTCAGTGAGAAACATGCACTAACACCCTGAAATAATATGCAATGATGTCCAAAAAATGCTCAGGAACTCTCAGCCAGCCTTTACTTTCAGCAGGAAGTCAACATGAACTAGCCAAAGAATTCTATCATACTGTGTCCCTGATGAATTGTCTGGAATTCTTTTGCGTACTCATACAGAGAGTGTTGCATATGAACCGCTAATGTGCCCCTTAAGTGCAACTATACAAAGCACTTTAGGGAAGCACTACAGATTGCACATAAAGGATAACTTATCCTTTAATGTACGTTCTGCATTTATTGCTCTTTTTCACTCCACCAAGGAACACAGCAGAGTTATGTGACGATCGACATATGTTAGTCCTGCCATCTGTTTATCTGTCTTTCCATCTGTACACAACATTCCTCAAAAACAGAATAACAGATTTTGATGAAATTTTCAAGCAAGGTTAGAAATGACACAAGGACCACCTCATTAGATTTTGGCAGTGATGGGGCTTATAGTCTGGATCTACGGATTTGTAAAAATATTTCTGTATCATTGTGAGATAATGGCACAGCGTCCCTGCAAGTGAGCACTACATCAGCTGCCTGCTGAGGATCACATGATCATGATTCTACTACAAATCCACCACTGCTACACATCAGACTTATCAGGACTTTTCTGTCGGAAATTATACAGCTGAGAAGCCTTAGTGGAGACCTGTGCTTTCTCAGTGCTTTTCTTGTTCCTTTTCAAATTCCTAGCTCTGTAATTTTAGGGATACTGTCTTTACTCGCTGCTTAGACGCATTTGTGGTTTAATCTACGGGAGACAAGAGATTCTAAAGCTCAGGAATATCCAGATATAAGTGGTTAATGGCATAGTTAGATATGTAAGCTATCTTGATGTTTCCTCTGCCTTGTCCATTGGAGCTGAATCGACTTAAGGTTAGGGTTAGGTTAGGGAAGCACATATTAATTGTGAAACAGACTGCAATTACCCCAGCCATGATGCTATAATGCCGCCAATATCTATACTGTAATTACTCTTTACTGCAAGAAAGTGATTGAAACAATAGTGCTTCAGATATGAGAGCTTGGCTGATACAATGGTTCATAAAAATGAAGAGAGAAAAAAAAATCATGACAGTGACCTTTTCAGAGCCCCTGTAATACTGTGCATGCATTACAGGCCCATTAAACCTACGTAGAAATGTTTTCATTAATAAAATAATGCTGAAAAACAAGAATGTTGAAAAATCCCTTCAAACAAGCTAACGATTATACTAGCTTTTGAAGGCTACTGTGTTTGAGATTCATGCATTTCTAATGCTTCATTGCTGTTGGATCATATTTGTATTTGCACGTCATCAAATTTTCTACTCACATGGACTGAACGTTTGATAGATTAGCCTTATAAGATTAGCCTTGGCCATGGTTTAATATCCAGTTAGCTGCATATCCTCATAAGTAATTCTTTATATGTATTTAACATATTCAGCCATATTTTTGGAGGATTTGCATCTATCTACCTATCTATCTATCTATCTATCTATCTATTTTCAGTTCATAGCATTCTTTTCATTTAATTGTCTTACTTCTTCTCTATCTCAGTCCATTCACACCCCCTTCCCCAATCCCTCTCTCTGTTCTGTCACAGAGAAAAAAGTAATCTGGGAAGCAGATATCTCTAGCACTCTCCTGAATAATGAATTTAGCTTGGGAATTCTCCCACACAATAGTTCAAGCCCCTGATCAGTATTCCAAATACAAGAACACACATCACTGCTGACACAATAAAACCCCTTAACTCCTTACATTTTGGACATGGTAAAAGCTGAAGTGCAGTCTGTCCATAACGTGATGACAAGTGGCAGTAGCCTGCAGTGGTGTTTCATGAGATTCTTGCCACAACTCTTGTTTTTCATGATTTCTTGGAACTTTATAGAAGATGCAGCTTTTTCTTGCAGCAAAGATATACTGTAGCCCTTGTCAATTACCGGCACCACCATAAGAAGCACTTTGAAGGCTCTCACCAAGTGCATTCCTCCCTTCAGCAACTTTTTTTTTTGTCGGGCTTCAGTCTAGTAGAATTATTGATCAAGCTCTTTAGGGGGAGTTGAAGGGTGAGATGAGGTTGTTGGAGGGGTTGTAAAGAAGTAGGAGAGAGTGGGAGCTGGGAAGTAGTCTTAGTTCTTGCTGCAGAAGGATGCCCACCTATTATTTTACTCAGGTTAAATCAGCTGTCATATTTAATCAGGAATAAATAGATTATATCCTTCTGTATATATGCAATAAAAAAAAAAGATATATTGAGATAAGATTTCAGTCCTGGTTAAATTGTTGATATCTGTGGTTATCACTAATCATGGCAAGTGTGCTGTATTAGAACAAGTCTTTGATTTTTTTTGGAATGAAGCAAACACATCTTTTACTGTCTCAAATGTAACAAAAACTTTTTAAACACTGTCTGTCACATTTAAGCCAAAACATTCTGGAAATGAGCTTACCTGCAGTAAGTGATTTTCACTTGATATAGTTTATTTAGAATGTTTAACTACTAGAAGTCTTAAAACAAGGTCTTAGGACTAAATAGTCTTTTTTCAAGAAAAAAATAGTTGAACACAAGTAGTAACTTCACAGAGCCTATCCCCAACCTACCAATGAGTCAACACACAAGTAAATAATAGTTCACTTTTGTAATTGCAATGCCAGGCAGACTGACATATCACAAAATTTTGTACTGACACTTAGGTTCTGATAATGTCTTGTCAGTGATTTTATTGATCCACGAGGTTGACCTTTTTGATTTTGAGTGAAATGCATGGCTAAATAAAAGATGAACTGCCACAGACCCCACGGACTGCTCTCCCTGCCAGCTAGGTAGAGTAGCTCGTTTCACACTTAATGCTCTCGATCATTGTAGCATTTCATATTCTGAGTATTATGTAATTGCTTAGTGTATTTTAGACTTACTCGTTGTGCTGAGTCGTGCATTTAGCTCCCAGTTTCTCATAGTTGTGCTGGTGCACTGTTCCTGTGTAGTGTTGCACCGTGTCGCACATTCAGTTACTGACCATCCAATACATAAATTGTCTGTTAATCCCTACCATTATTCCGTGCCCTGTATTACTTGGTCTTGGTCAGTAACCTATCTAGATAAGTGGATGTTTATTCTCAGGATTTAATCAGTAGTGATTTCCATTTGCAACGCTGACCTGCAGAAAGCTAAACTACACAACAAAAAACTGACAAAATAATTGGAAATCATATCCTGCGGTCACGGAAAGGATGTTAATCTGTGTCAGAAGGGTGAAAATACTGGCCTGCATCAAGCAAAGAAGACAAGAGATTTCTAAAACTACTAAAATCAGGTAAAGAACCGCTCAATGCGTTATTAAAACCTAAAATGTTGAAATGTAGTTGGAACAAACTCTTTGATCATCATCGGAGATCACTTAAATGTTTAGTGAAATCATATCTTAAGAAATTAACAGTAGAAGTCACAGCTATGTTTTAAAGTAAGAGTATTTCCACATGTGAAGGGAACTCCAGGGATTGGGAGTGAACAGCTGTGCAGCTCTAAGAAAACCATTGTTCACCAAGGCTAATCAGAAAAAAATCTTCAGTTTGCTATGGAGCATAAAGATTGGACTCTGGAGCAATGAAAGAAGGTCATGTGGTCTAATGAGTCCAGATTTACCCTGTTCCAAAGTGACAGGCACACAAAGGTAAGAAGAGAAGTGGACAAAATGATGCACTCATGTCCAGTGCCTACCATACAAACCTGTGGGGGCAGTGTTATGATCTGGGGTTACTGCAGTTTGTCAGGTCCATGTTCAGCAAC
This sequence comes from Acanthochromis polyacanthus, assembly GCF_021347895.1. Classification (NCBI taxonomy): domain Eukaryota; kingdom Metazoa; phylum Chordata; class Actinopteri; family Pomacentridae; genus Acanthochromis; species Acanthochromis polyacanthus. Next base: position 16,938,042 of record NC_067126.1, on the reverse strand, counting down.
ATTATGTGCCCAAAGAATGAGGTCAGCTGACTATCTTCTATTTAGAATAGAATAATTTTAGAACATTTTGGTCATCAAATTAACATGGGGTGGCCCCTGACTATTTCTCTGCCCTGCTTACACTACATGAGTCTGACTGCAGCTTGAGACCCTCTCCCAGGTGAATACATGTAGTTCCTGATTGAGGATAATAATCAGAGACAGTGCCTCTGGAATTATGGCCCCTTGAATCTGAACTAATGGGCCAGAGACAATGAGGCAGTTCAGCTATATTTCTAAGTTTACTAGTATAAACATATAATTTTAAAATATAATTCTTTTCAAAAGTTTTAAATGTTTAAGCTTCATTTGTTGCTTTTTTTAATCTTATTTTAGTATCTTTCTTCTATTTTGATCTGCAATTACTTGGTGTTAAATCTTTGGAAAGCAGATTCCAACAACAATATAAACAATCATATAGCACTTTTTTATTATTCCAAGACCAATGAAAAGTGCTGTAGTGATAACTGTAAAATTAAAAACTAAAATTGTTTTTGAGGTTAGAGGGAGGACTCAGTCATGGCCATAGACTGTATGGTCATGGTTTAGATTAGGGAAAATGTGCCTGTACAATGGAAAGCTAACTACTGGTAGGAGACTGGATGCAAGTTATGTCTCCAACATCAAAGTGGAATGCTTTGCATGCCCAACACACCCCAACCTCCTACCTCAGACATGCTGCAGCAGCATAGCAGTGTCACAAAACTCCTGCCTTTAAAGAGAACATTACTGTGCAATAACTTGTGTCTAAAGAAAACATTAGCTTGGCAGGAGAAGAGGGGGCTGGGGGACAAAGAAACACTTAACACACATTGGCATACATGATATGAGGAAATATATATGATATATAGAAAATGATACCTAATGAATACAGTGACTGTGGATATACAAAGCAAGCCAAGATTGAAACTGATTCATAAATTTACTGTTATGATGTCAGGCTCTGGAATTAAATATACTGCATATGTAGCTGGTAAGTAAGATGCAAACAGCGTGTAGATGAGCAAGTCAAGTATCTCAAGTTGTATATCAAGTAAAGTAAGGGCAATGCAGAGTAGAACTGCAGTTGTGTGAATATATTTGTAGCCCTCTGACAGGCTTTGCTATTGGTTAACCAATGAAGGCTCTGTCTCAGTACGCTGAAACTTGTTTTTCACTGTCGGCCCAATCAGGGGTTAGCAACGTGCAGCCCAGTCCTGAATTTAAACCCCTGCACTTGTTCCTTGTTGCCAGCATGGCGACCAGATCACCAGATATCCCTGAAGAGATCTGGAGAAGGACACACAGAGATTGCAGTGGAGGAAAAAAAAGAAGTGGAGGAAAGGAGCTTGGTTGAGACAGCAGAGGCTTAAGGAGAAGAGGAGGTATAAGCCCTGTCTCGCCTCTCTGATCATGGGGAACGTGAGGTCTCTGGCTAATAAGATGGAGGAGCTTACCTCACTGGCCAAAGTCAGAGGAGGTACTGAGAGTGTAGTTTAATGTGCTTTACAGAGACGTGGCTAAACCATGGCATTCCCGATGACAAGGTTTCCATCGAGGGCTATCTCTCTGTTGTAACCGATTGGGATTGCAACAGGATTGGTAAGTGTGAAGGAGAACAGCTTGCTGTTCTAGTTAACAATGGATGGTACAATCCTGCTTGTATTCCAATCAAAGAGTGTATCTATTGCCTGTACACTGAATTGTTTGCCATGGGTCTCCGACCATAATGTCTGTCACTGGAGTTCTCATGTTGCTGTCTTCAACCACGCCTCCTAAGCCAGAAAACTGCCCAAATTCACTTCGTATGTGAGCTGTTTTTCCAGACAGGTGAGGGCCCTGGGTTTACTGTATGCTAACATGAAGGCTGTGTGGACGGGGCCAATGAACTCAATCTGTTTTTTTGAACAGATTTGATGCTGTGTCCTCTACACCCCCTGCTAGCATCTCCATAAACCCTACTACTGCCTGTCTGCAGCAACCACCACCTACTCCACCACATCAACTACCCGGCTCTGCTGGGTGAAATGCCCCCCACGTTGCCTGGATTGTCGACTATCTGACTGGCTGACCACGGTATATGCACTTACAACAGTGTGTGTCAGAGAGTCTGCTCAGCAACACCAGGACCATGTAAGGGACTGTCCTGCCTCCTTTTCCCTTCACCCTTTACACCGCAGACTTCAACCACTGCACAGAGACTTCCATTTCCAGAAATTTTTGTGATGACTCAGCAATAGTTGGATGTATCAGCAAAGGTGATGATAATGAGTACAGGGACAACTTTGTCACATGGTGAGAGCAGAATCATCTATAGCTCAGAGCGACAAAGCCAAAGGAACTGGTTGTGGACCTGAGGAGAACCAAGGCGCCACCACTGTCACCTGTTTGTCAGTATGGGCATTGTGAAGGCCTGCAAGTATCTAGGGGTCCACACTGACAATAAACTGACAGAGTCAGCAAAATTTATGTTGCCCTGCGATGCAGTTTAGCTTACCACTTGCTCTCTATCTGATTCACTTATATAGGTCAAATTGGAGTGTGAAACAGGTAAAGAAAACTGACTGCTTATGCTGTTTCATCACTGTGTGTTTTACCGACACTTGCATCTGATGTCTATGCATTGTGAGTATAGGTGGAAGACTGCTCTTTAGTGAAGATGCAAGGTTTGGGTAGACACTCTTACTTGAAAAGCACGATTTCAGGGTCTGCCTAAAACTGAAGCAGGGACTGGACCATTGCCTCCACCCATCTGCATCCTAGTGTCAGAAGGGAGAGGAGAGGAATAAGTGATGGGGTGACCAAGGGCTGCAGAGGCTTCAAGTGTTGGGCACGCTTGACTCCCACCTGTTTTGTTTCTGCCACAGCTGGTCATGAACCTGAGGCTGGTGTGGAGGTAGGAGAGCAGCCATCAGCTCAAATGCCTCCCTTGCTGCTTGGACTCAGTCTATCGTCTGCCACAGGTCCAGGCTGAAGAGGGACTTGGTGGAGCCTGCACCATGCAGAGAAAAACTACTGCTGTACTCACCTTGTTCTTGCATTGGTTTTCTCTGGGTACTCCGACTTCCTCCCACAGTCCAAAAACATGCTGAGGTTAATTGGTAACTGAATTGTCTGTAGGTGTAAATGTGAGTGTGACTGTTTGTCTCTATGTGTTGCCCAGTGATAGACTGGTGACCACTCCAGGGTGTCCCCTGCCTTCACCCTAAGTCAGCTGGGATAGATTCCAGCCCCCCAAGACCCTAGTTAGGCTTAAGCAGTGTATAGATAGTGAATGGATGGATGGATGGATGTTGTACATAAGTATATAGAAGAAGATGGCAGGAAATGGAAACACTCAAGTTGAGTAAAGGTGCTCTAAATTTTAAAGCATCTGAGTAAATATACTTAGTTACTGTCCACCACTGACTGTCATAATAAACTGCTGGGGTGCTTCCCACCATAAATCTAAGTTACTGTCCTATTTGTGTCTTCTGCTTGTAAGGTGCTTACAGATTATGTTAGACAAACAATACACTTACTTCCTGTATTGCAATGCGCCATTTTCAAAGTGTACAATCAAAGGTTTAGCCACTAGTTTACTATCAAAGTAAATTTAAAAAACAGTCGTGATTTCAAGCCCCTCCATGCAGCAGTGGGCATGACACTGGATCTATATTGGCTTCTGACCTCACTGTGTGGGGAGGGCAACAGAAAAGATCACCTCCCCCTGGGGAGTTAATTAAGCATCACATTATTGCCATTATTTATCTCCCAGGTACTCATTATACCGGTTTTGTGTGGGTAAATACTAACCACCCCGCTGTTTCACACAAGTCAAACTAGAACCTGACAATTATGAGGTAGGTTTTCCCTGGGGCGATTGCAGAGATGCACAAACACACACGACAGGATCACACACAACGATCCACTTTGTAAAATCCCATTATGTAAACACACAACACTGTAGAAGCAGACCTCTACTTACAAAATTCCCACATGGACTCCTATATTCATACACATGATCTTTCTATACACAGTTATCTTGCAAAACAACACACACACACACACACCTACACACACACACACATTCTCTCATACAAATACTACTCAAGAATCTCAACCTTTGTGCCGTCCATGCCATCTCAATTACAGCTCTCTTGCAATGCACCAATGTAAAGGAGAAGTCCCTGTGTGTGTGGGTGTGTTTCTGTGAGTGTGTAGCAGGGCAGGGCAGTGTAGGCCCAGGGCCAGGCAGACAGACAGTCTGGGCCAGTATATATTTACCCTGACCGAGGGGAATGGAAATGAGGGATTAGTTACAACAACAGACTGAGACACACTGCTAAAAGAACAGCAACATATTACATCTAGTACGGGGCTGTGTGAGCAGGAGGAAGACGAGGTGGCTGTCGCGTGGGTGTCCGTCTGTGGCGATGTGCACTTCTGCAGGTTGTATCTTTGTTTTGGACCAACAGGAACGAGTATATGTAAGTGTCATTGTCTTCTGTGTGAACATATGTGTGCACGTTTGTATAAGTTCCCTGGTGTAGTGCAGTGCATGCTCCATCCCTGCATGTGCTGTAGGAGTTTGTCAGGGTCTCGATTGCTGCATTTGTCCTGTCAGTCATGCCCTCAGGGAATTTGTGTTCTTTCAGGAATTTCTTGATGGCTTGCTATACCTAATGGTAGAAGTAGAAGTGAAAAACATTGCATTCAATTAAAGGTAAATAAAGGGGAAACTCAAGTGTGTGTAACCAAAACTTAAAATCTAACAAACAAAAACAGATCCATCCTTTAATTTAGTCACAACTAACAAAAATGACCGCAGTGGAAACTGTACAGATGTTTCAAGAAAGCTTTCTTCACTGTCCTTCTGTTTAACAATCGGGTCCTTTGAATTTCTCACTAAAAGCAGATTGACGCTCATTATTGGGTTTTAGTTTGGACTTATATAATGTATAGAATGAAAATAAAATGACAATCTAATTCATGAGTCAAATATAGAATATATATTCTTATAACTCTACTTCCTTATAACAGGTTGGTCTCAAGCGAACATTTTGGCAGAAAAAGAACAAGCGAAGTAATAATTTAGCGGAGCACCTGGGTTTTAGTTATTAAAATTTGTGCTGTTTGACAGGACTAATAGAAAATGTTTAAAGTGTGTTTGACACACCAAGCTTATCAGTCAGGGAAAGTTGCTAAAGCACAAGTCTATCAGGTGGGATGCCTATCCAGTTGCTGTTAGACCCCCAACAACTGATAAATGTGGTACAAACACTTTAACACTTCAATTTTTACCCAACTAATGAAGTTTAAAGTAGCCACAATTGTAAGCCACCATGTGTCACACTGCCAGAGATACAACGAGACAAACACACAAAGAAAATCTTGGGGAGAAAAAAAGCCACACTAAAAACCAGAAAAAGAAACCGAGTAGAAAAGCAACAGTCTATTAGCTGTCATGTACACAAATGGAGGTCCCGAGGGAGGAACACGAAGAGTGGAAGGGGCTAATTGGCTTCTGTGACCCTGTAAGTGAGAGATGGATAATGTGGGGGCCAAAGGGCCTCTGAGTCTAGCTGGTGTACTGTTACCCCTCACAATACGAAAGCCCAGGGAACACAGGCATGAAAGCACATGTACACAAACGGTATTGTGTGCACAATCATACACAAGCACAGAATGTGCACAGGCAGGTATGCACCCACACACACTGCCACACTCTTCAATGTAAATGGATTGAGACAGTGTTTGGTACCCTCTTTCCCCATCCACACTCATCGGGTTTGAATTTCTGCTTGTTAGCAAAAAAATGTGTGAAGGGAGGGACACAGTGAAGACTGCTTTTTCATCTCTCTTTTAGATCTAGAACTGTGTTTGCTGATGTTAGACGAGAGTTGCTCTTCAATATTATGACAGTGTTGTAATATACGATACTTGGGAAGTTAGAATGGATCCATGTTTTTTGGGACAGGTTGGTCACTTTTTTTTTTACTGCTGGTCTTCCTGTAGCACCATGATTTCCCCATCCTGGAACTATCTGCTGCCCTTTTACCCAAACAGTCAACTCAGCGTTCTGCATGCTCCATATACCCGGTAATGTCTGATCCCGCCAAAAATGAAAATGTACACATTTGTTTTTTTCTAATAATAATAATAACTAGAAAAGCTCTCAGTGAGTGCAGGACTCCACAAAGGCTGTTCAGTCAGTGTATCATTTCCAACAACTGAAATCTTTAAAAAAAAAAAAAAAAGAAAAGTGGATTCAGACTTTAAGCCACCTAAATCTAATCATTTACTCTTTGTTGCATTTCTGACCTTCCCTGAAAATTTCATCCAAATCCGTTAACCCGTTTTTGAGTAATGTTGCTAACAGACAGACAGACAAACCAACGCCGATGGTCACATAACTTTGCCGAGGCTTCACCTCCTTGACAGAGTTATACTACTACTACTAGACTACTACTACTAATTATAATAACAATAGTAACAATAATAACAATAAGAATACATATCATTAATTGGTCATTTTCACAAAATATGTTGGGTGATGAGAAGAAAGGTTAAGATGAACATGTCCATGCATTTTCAGGATGTGAAAGGTCATTTTGAGTTTGTGTTTTAACGGCGGAAAATAGTTTTGAATTTGCTCTTGCTCAAGATCAGTGGAGTGTTGTGTTTTGTAGATTTGTGTTCAGACTTTTGAGAACATGAACATGAGATTTAGAAAAAGTTCATGAAAAATGTGAAAAACTGCAAACGGAAAAAAAAATGATGCATGGATTGGATTGAATTCTAGTGATAGAACTAATACTAAAAATATACATTTCACTTCATTAAAGATGCATTTTGCACATTTTTTAAGCAGTAAGACTTCCCCCAGGAGTTAAGACTGAAGAGGAATAAATTAGTGAACTTCTCTGTGAAGCAGCTGTAGCAGCTCTATTAAAGGGCTTTCAAATTTGTTTTTAGGTCAGACAGGCAAAAAACAAAAATTTTGGTTGGGGTTATACAAGCTGTGTATAGCTCGGTTGTTTGCCTAAACAGATCAATGTTGGACGCATCATGTCATAACAACTCGTCCACTAAAGGCTGAAACTACACCAGAAAACTGATGCTCTTTGATCCAGTTTCAATTGAGTGTTTCTGACCCTGCAGCTGCTACATGAAATGAATGTGTTATCTCTTATGCCTGACGGTTTAACTAATGATTTAGACTTAAGTCATAATTTGGACATTTACATCATAATATTGATCTAATAAATCCAAATTTTGATGTGACATGTCTGATTTCCCATCTTTTTTTCTTAGTAACTCAACTTTTTAACATCATTTAGACCTTTCCTCTTATTAGCTCATATCTTTGAACACTCAGATTTTTTTTCCTGTAATATCTGTGTTTAGCAATTATTTGGACTCTTTCTTCATTAACTTGACTTTAACATGTTTTTTCATCTTTAAAAAAATTACTTATTATGTCATGATTTCAAATTGACATTTAATCTTTTCTTAATTTGCTCATCAAGACTTACATGTCTAGCATAAATGGGCTTTCACAAATATTTATCATTATTCTTATCAAAATTAGTACAATATTAAAGTACTGCTAGTTTTTTTTTTTTTTTGGTGCTGCTGGGTAATGTATCTCTCTTAATCAATCAATCAAACTTTATTTAGAGCACTTTTCATACAAAGAGAGTAACGCAAAGTGCTGTACAACATTTGAAAACATTAAAAGCAAAAAAACCCATCCCACCCCCCGCCATATAGGCACACAACTGGCACCGAGTTGTTCAGCGTTGAGAAGCCAGCTGTCATCAACAAATGGCGTAAGCAAACAAACGGTGTACGCATGCGCTTTAAACAACACAGCAGAACCTTGTGCACTAAGTGGTGGACAGCAATTATCTGCCGTTCCATTCATCACTCCATCAGCAGGCTACTTGTGTCTAATCACCCTCTAAGCTCTCTACATGGCTTATGTTATGTCAGATTGTGAAATGCAAGGTGCATGCCTGCTGAAAGATTCCCTCATTGCTGAGATTATGCATATAGGAGTGTGTGTGTGTGTGTGTGTGTGTGTGTGTGTGTGTGTGTGTGTGTGTGTGTGTGTGTGTGTGTGTGTGTTCTTGTACTTGCTACATTGTGAGAACCATTTTCTGCATTTAACTATCAAAGTGAGGACATTTTTACAAAGTGAGGACATTTTGGCCGGTCCTCACTTTGAAACAGCCATGTTTGAGGGTGAAGACTTGTTTTTAGAGAACAGGTATGAATTGAGGTTTGGTTAGGGTTAGGGTAAGGATTAGGGTTAGGCGATCAGTTGTGATGGTTAAGGTTAGGGTAAGGCTCTAGGAAATGCATTGCGCCTATGGATGTCCTCACTAAGATAGAAGTACAAACGTGTGTGTGTGTGTGTGTGTGTAAACAAAACTTTTGTGCATAGCACATGGTTAGAAAAATAGCTTCCCGTTGCACAGATACTAATCAACTCCAACATAGTAGCTAAAACAACTACATATATAAAGACTTCAGGTCAGAGTTTGCCATGGATTTAATCACCTTGTCAGGTGACGTGCTGACGATCTGCATTTGTGTATCCATCACTCTGGCTGTTTGTGAACTCACACTCTCACATGAGGGCATGCGTCATACCTCATGATCACATGGAGGTAATTCCAGTTGGCAGATGACTGAGTTTGGGAGAAAAGCTGTCAAATTCCTGCAAAGGCTTACACAATTTCTGACACAAAAGCTGTGACTGACATATACAGTACCTCATACAGATGGGTAAAACCGAAGCACATAAGCCGCTCCTGTTCATTGTATTACGGTGGCCGACAAGGGCATACGCGCCGCAAACAAAAAAACGCAATACAAACGGCCAAAACGCAATACAAACGATCAAAACGCTGCAAACACAGGAATGATGCAAACCCAAAAACACATAAAACAAATGCAACAGAGAAATGCTGCAACAAAAAAATGATGCATTCACAGAAACGCTGCAAAAGCAGAAACACACAAAACCGACAAAACAAATGTAAAAGGGAAATGCTGCATACAAACCCCGAAACAACTGCAAGAGAGAGATGCTGCAAATTCACGGAACGTCACCAGGCCACTAGGGGGAGCTGACCATACGGAAGGGACTGATCTTTTATACCGACAGGAAATACCCAGGAGGAAGTTGCAAAGAAGACAGCGGGATAAGAAAGTTTGCAAACACTTGGAGAGGAGAATAAAAAGGTATGTTTTCCCTTTTTTAAACACTCGGCCCTAGCCTCTTACAGTAGTATCCAACAGCAGCAAATTTACATAGCAAATATTAGCATGCGTCTGTCCAACAGACCGTTGCTAGGGACGCCGTTCTGATCTGGTCAGCTCCCCCGAGTGGCCTGGTGACCTTCCGTGAATTTGGAGCGTCTCTCTCTTGCAGTTGTTTCGGGGCTTGTATGCAGCATTTCCCTTTTGCATTTGTTTTGTCTGTTTGTGTGTTTTTGCTTTTGCAGCGTTTCTGTGAATGCGTCTTTTTTTGTTGCAGCATTTCTCTGTTGCATTTGTTTTATGTGTTTTTGGGTTTGCATCATTGCTGTGTTTGCAGCGTTTTGATCGTTTGTATTGCGTTTCGGCCGTTTGTATTGCGTTTTTTTGTTTGCGGCACGTATGCCCTTGTCGGCCACCGTATTATATTGCCATACAGTAAGCATTCTTATTGTTGGACGACACCACTTGTCTGAAAATCCTGAACATGAATGGTCATCAAGTTCTTCTTGAGAAAATGTCAAGTTTGAGGGGGCTGGAATCTATCCCAGCTGACTTAGGGTGAAGGCAGGGGACAAACAGTCACACTCACATTCACACCTACAGACAAAATTTAGAGTTACCAATTAACCTCAGCATGTTTTTGGACTGTGGGAGACAGCTAGAATGCCCAGAGAAAACCCATACAGGCACAGGGAGGACATGCAAACTCCACGCAGAAAGATCCCATGAAGGCCAGGACGTGAACCACAGATATTCTAGCTGCACGGCAACGGAACTACCCACCAAGGCACTGTGCAGCCCCGTAAAAAACAGTGAATGCTAAAACATCAGAACAACGTTGAAATATGACATTATGAAAGATATTTGAAGACTAACTCTGAAGAGTCAAAATGCAGTTGTACATATGAGCAATTGCCTTTTTACTTGCCAAATGCTTCACTTAAAGGCGACTGGACTTTTCTTTGTGGTTCTTAAAGACATTTCAATCCACATCCAGTTGACTTCTACTGAATCAATATGACCTGGATTACTCCTGTTGCTTTATTCCAAACAGGTTTATCTGAGAAAATGTAGGTTCAGTAAAGTAATAACAAACAGACAGCCCATAGATCGACCTCTGAGCCCTAAAAACCTGCCAACATGTTTGAAAGAAAAAAAGAATGGAAAAATGAAAGATCTGCAACCAAGTACGCAGAGCAGGTAGGAGAAATTAAAAATATAATCAGTAAAATATCTACAGCATGCAGAGCCACAATTTCAGCCCACAGTGAGTGAAAATGTATCCAGAACAAAAAAAAACCAAAACTGCTTGAGCTTCAGAGAGTTAAAACTGAAACGTGAGGATGAGACCTATTAACACTCTCAAACTGAATGACTGCCTTTAAATACAAGAGTCGCATGACTTTAGTAGTGCAAGAAGCAAGGATGGTTAACTTGATTTAACAACTATTTCCAGTGTCATGAATAAATTTAAATGCAAAACTCGAGCAGTAATAAAGCATAATTTAACCCTAAACAAACAGCAGACATGAGACCATTTCCCTCCTCTAACATAATCTAAAAGAGACACCTCTCAGACCTGTCTGTTGTAAATGTTCTTGTTGTCACACCCCATTCATCCCTGACCCCTGAGGGCAACGCTTCAAATTGGGAGATCAGAGGTCAGTCTTTGAGCCCTCACTGAGGAGCTGGTCATGTTTTTTTGTCATCAAAGATAGACTCCATAATCTAGGATCCTGTCCTTTTCACAGACATGTCCATGTTGGAATGGACATGTGTGTGAAAAGGACAGGAGTTTTGTGAGTGTTGGCATGGCAATTGCCATGGAAACCTGGTGTGTCATGCCTGTGACTGATTACATGCCGCAAGCGTTATTCTCCATATAGACACAGCCAGGAATAACATCACCAGCTTTTCTCCTCACAGTGGAAGAGAACCGTTCTGCAGCCATACTATATGTTCACATTATGTTCAGCACATTATATTTGGATTCTCATGTAGTCCACCACTGCACAGGGACTTGGTAGTTAACACCGTTGCCTTGCAGCTAGAAGATCCCTTGTTGCATCCTGGCATGGACCTAGGATTTTTCTGCATGGAGTTTGCATGTTCTCCCTGTGCATGCATGGGTCTTCTCTGAGTTCTCCAGCTTCCTCCCACAATGTAAAAATATGCTGAGGTTATTTAGTGATTCTAAATTGTCTGTAGGTGTGAATGTGATTGTAACTGTTTGTCTCTATGTGTAGCCCTGTGATAGACTGGTGACCGGTCCACGTCATGGATGGATGTAGTCCACCACTCAAGCACACCAAGAGTACAATCCACTGCCCAGGTGCAGTACATTCTTTTAAACCCCTGCACGGGAATAGTATTGATCTGATGTTGATTTCTTGTTTTGTATGGAAGAAGAGAACTGAGAAGCTACTTCTCTTCCAATGTCAAACCAGTTCAGTGATGTGCTCCAGCCAACCTCTTCCTCACGCTCTCTTAAATGTTTTTCTATGGAACACAGTGACTCACACAAAGCCCAGTTAAAGGCTTATCATGATTGATTGATAAAAAGACACACGGAGCAGAGAGCGTGGCAATCATTGTGTTTAATTAAAAATCAGAAACGCATGATTGCTCTCCCCACTGGCAAGAGCCCAACCCTTCTCTCCAGGATTTTACAAGCTAGAACAACCCCCTGTTATCCCCTGCAGCAAAACCACCAGTGGTAGAAGAACTGTTCAGATCCTCAGTGCTCAGATCAAATAGAACATTAGAAAGCCTACATTGAAAAGTATTATCACCTCAAGATAGTTAAAATTTCACAATTAAAAATATTTGTTCTGTATGTGTCGTATATACTGTATGTACAATATTATTAGTTTGTTATTGCTGATCAGTTTGTTGTAGCTCATCAGGGTGGACATCGCTTATACTAGCAGGTATAAAGTAGCTGTTAGTAGTGCACCGTTTATGTGAAATTTGAGTAGGAACTGCTAAGAGGTATCAAAATAAAATGTACCAAAGATTCCTTTGAAATTGGAATACTGGAATCGGGGTTATGAATTGGAACAGGTTCTCGATGTCTAACTCTACAAAGATGTTATGAAAGGGTCATGTTTTGTGATGTTTTTCTGTGCTTTTACTGTTTTGCTCTTTCTGTGAAAGATCAGTATCAAGGAAAGACAATAAACTACAAGCAGACAGCTATATGATGTAACAGCCATGGCAAGCTCTAATTCAAAGCTCAGTCATTTATTTTCTCTTTGTTTTCATCTCTAAAGGAAAAATATCAATTCTGGCGAATTGACGTTTTAGTTGAAATAGATCAGTTCATGATGAATGTAGTACAAGTTTAAGGTAGTATGAAATAGAAAAACTCCTCATTGTATTCCCTCCCAACATGGCTTCTTCATCTTTGAAGTTCTAAACAGCTGGTTTCAGTCAAAGAAGAGGCTTTTTTGAGTTCCCTGCTTGCCCCTGTAAATTTTCAGCAGTGTAGAAATCTTCATAGCACATTCTGTTGAAGTTCCTCGCTTCAGGTGAGCGTTGACCGTTGCTTTAATTTTCTCTACTCTCTCTCTGTTTCCTCTCTGTTCTACCAGTCTGCCAAAAGTGAGAGTGAGGGATGGACAGATGAAAAGAGGCCAAGTTTCGTTGTTTACATGTGGGCACTAGAATCGAGATGATCTGTTGCATCCATCTTCAGTTAACTCATGAAAGGCCCGGATCGGATCATCTCCCAACCCTGCAGCTGCAAAAGACAGATGCTTGATCGACAAGTACAAAGGTGGGACATCAGTGTTGCATGAAAGCCTCCAGACGATCAAAGTGGCAGCAAAGTTGAAGATAATAAAGGCGTGGATGAGGTTTATGCTGCATTAGTCCGAATAGGGGCAGAAAAGTGAAAGAGGAGACAAGATGCAACAATAAGAAATTCAAAGACTTGGAAATGAGATCACATGCTTGGTGACACACCTATTCCCTCCAAACCCATACCGCCCAAACCCCAACTCTTTTTTTTATTGGCATGCACATCACACTTCCATGGAACATTCAGTTCAACTCATTTTTATGTTTTTTTGGTTTTTTTTTTCTGGCATCTGAATACCTGACAAACCTTTGAAAAGGGAAATTGGAGCCATACTGAAGTGGTCGTGTCAACATGTAGTCACATATCATGAGTTATGTGGTTTTTGTCTTGCTACATGTGCACTGTTTTCTGTAACCCATCCTACCTATGTCAGTTCACATCAGAGGATGTTTGAATTCACCATGTAGACATGCATGCACACACTCCTACAGACCAGGGCAAAGCGAAACAGCAGCTGCAAACTACTCTGGGTGTTATCAACCTGCCTGACACACCAGAGGGTGTAGTTAACAGCAGCAGAACGGTTCAGATAATATTAGATGTGCTGTTGATTGTATTTAAATAGTTTCTTTAATTTTAGTTCTGGTGGTGTGATGTGCATCATCCAGTGTACGCAAGTTATCCAGATGTTTTCATCCATTGCTAATTGTAACAGCTGTTGCTTTATTGTTTGTTTCCCATGGTGACAGCTTATTTTTGGATTTATGTCTTCATTTACATATGGCACACACAAGCTTACATCTGTGGGCCCGTCCCCTCCTTCTACAGAATGTCATTCCACCACGTAGTTCACCTCAAATGAACTCTCTAATGGGACAGCCGACTGACAGCTAATCAAAACAGCATTAGCTAGTTTTCAGAAATCGTATTTCAAAACAGTACCTGTGTTTGGAGCAGTCTTTCTTTTCTCACTTAGCCATTTCTGATATAGACTTTCAGGGGAAAAATAGTCAAAAGTTGTAAGGAAAATGTTCAATAGCAGCACATATTACACACTACTATCGTGCTTTACTATGTTATTCTAGAAAAAATGTCTGCTACTTTTGTGTTACTTTATTCCTAGATCTTCACAGGCTTAGAGGACCTTATATGAAGTGTAAGATTCTATCAGCACACAGACATTATGAACCTCATAGAGATGTGTATCAGAGGAGGATGTGAGAAGAAGTACAGGGACATGATCGTGAACTTTGACTGGTGCAACCTCAAACACCTTCAACTGAACACCTAAAAACAAGGAAATGTTGATTGACTTCAGGAGGAAGAAGTCCACACTGGGACTGGTCACCATTCTTGGCATGGAGATGGAAGCTGTCTCCAGCTATGGGTACCTGGGAGTGCAGCTGGATGATAAGCTGGACTGGTCCAGAGACATGGAGGGAGTGTACAAGAAGGCCCAGAGCAGACTTTACTTCCTGCAAAGGTTGAGGTTTTTCTATGTACATTTTACCAGACTGTGGTGGAGCGTACTTTGTTCTTTGGGGTTGTGTGTTGGGTTGAAAGGGCTCGCTCCAGGGACAGAATCCGGCTGAACAAGCTGATCAAGAAGGCGAGCTTCACAACAGCTGGCTGAGGTGAGAAGGCTCAGGAAACTGAACTCTATAATGAGCAATGCCTCTTATCCGCTACACGATCTGGAGATGTTTAAGCAGAACACTTTCAGCCACAGTCTCATCCCCCCTCAGTGCAGGTCTGAGCGCAGCAGGAAGTCCCTTCTACCAGCTGCAATCAGGCTTTTCAATTCACAGTAATTCACATTAATATTCCAACTTATGATTTATATGCTGTGCATATGTTTTAACTTTTAGATTTTTTTTCCATATCCTATGTATATGGTCATACTGATGACTATTTGTGTTGGTATCTGTCAGATTTGGGGGTTGTCTGTGTGTTCACATGCTGCTGTGAGAAAGTCATTTCCTGTAAAGGATCAATAAAGTATTATTCTGTTCTATATAGTTTGTGAAGAGCATGACACATAAATAAGTCTTCACTTAAATCTTCAGAGATCAAGTAGTGAACTGAAGAATATTATATCACATCAATTTACTGTTTTAACCATAGGTCCTTGAGTAATTGAGCAAGGAATCCCCATTATTCAGTTAGGACAACGGAAATCCGAGATTTGATATCCCAATGTTTCTGTTTATTTTTATTAATTAATTTACTTATTTGTTTATTTTGGAGGGGAAGGGTGGGTGGGGGCGGGGTGTCTATTTTAAATGGTGAGTGTATTCAACCAGCCTACATCACTGTTCATTGTACTACTTTCAGCAGAGGACAAAAGCACTTTAATAAAAATAAAAAGTTCTAATTTTTGTTTAACTGTTGGGGTTGAGGCATATCAGTCAGCAGTCTAAAGGTGAGAAACATGACATTTAACCTGACTGTATTCGCTAACTTAAATCTGGAATTTGGGAAAAAAATGTGGCTAGCGTATGTTAAATAAGCCTGACTGATCCACTGAATCCAGCTAAATTTCAAAGTAGCTCAATGTGGGATTTACACTGTTGGCGAAGTGCTGAACTGATTTGCAAGTCGTTAGTTTCCAGCAAGTCCATCTAACATTAGCTCACTGATCAGACAGGATTTGGCTGTGGAGATTTGGCTAAAGGAACTGATTCAGATCCGCCGCTTTACACTATTTTAAGGGGAATCTCACGCATTCTCCTTAACATTGCAGTTCATTCTTCTCACACACTCTGCAATAAAAAGCTATATATGCACCTCAAATCAGGACACTTGGCTGCAATTTCACTTGGTCTGCTATGGCATGGGTTACTGGGGTGACAAGGATCACAATTTTAATCGAGAACACACACACACACAGACACACACACCTACACACACAAAAAAAACCTCCCACAAAACAAACAATTTTTTTGTAAGTTTAGCTGTTAAAATCTTAAAATCTTTTGCCTGGTGATGGAAACAGAATCTTAACAGCAATTTTTTTTTTTTTAATGTGTCAAAAACAGTTGTGAAGCTATTACTGACTAAATGTATGTATTTTGAAGGTGGGGAATGGCACAAAATAGCCATGATCAGACCAAATAGAAGCAGATATTTGTAGATAAACTTGTGAGATATGAGTGGACATGAAAAGACACAAACTCACTCTGGAATCAGCCAGAGTCGATGCTGTCACACAAACACAGCCACAGTGTCTGTTGCCAGCTTTCAAAATACAACGCGAAGAAAGAGAGTACAAATGAAGTAACTGAATTCTATGAAGTAATACTTGGTGAAACTTCCCTTCGTTTAGTTAAAGTCTCGCACTCTAGCAGGATATTTTTTCAGCTGTTTTAGTCAGGCTGAGGCAGCAGTAGAAAAAAAAAATGCAATGGGAGCAAACAGTAAACCCCTTCAGCATATTTCTCATCATTATCCCATAGCAATCATATTAAGTACAAATTCACAAGTCAACCCTCATGAGTTAAACTGAGTTCATAAGGTATCCTCTCTGACACTGTGTTAAGCAGAGATAAACTGCAGCACCAGTGTGGCGCACCGCATGCAATTAAATGAAAAATAGTTAGAAAATTATGGCTTGGGGAACTCACGAAAGGTGTATAATGTTTATTTAGAGATTCATCTTGTGAGTCAGACAAGAAAAAACGTGTATTTGCAAAAGATTGTTACTGCATTGCTGGGTGCTGTTGTGTCACTTCTTGATACACCACACAGGCGGTTGTTTGCATGGGAAAGTGAGGATTACTTTTATGTTTCTACTAGTTCAATTGAGACAAAGACAGGAAGGCTGTGAACTCGCAGTGAAGTCATGAGAAAGAAACTGAAAAAAAAGCCCCTGAGGTTAGCAATGGAATTCTTATGGCTTTAATCATGCACACTATAATTGGTTCAAACTGAGGAGCAATCATTTTACACTTGCAGTCAAATGTGTCTTTGAACAGTAAGGCGTGTGCTGACGTGAGTGCATTCTTTTCTCTCAGTTTGCTCTGTGTGTGTTTTGCAATGTGTGTGGAAAGTCCCCTGGCTTAAAGTAACACAATAACACTGTCTTTAACACAGAGCCATTAAGCAACTCAGATACAAGATAAAGGGCCACATGCAGGCACCATCCCTAGGAACAAATCTGTTCTTATGTGGCGTGAAGTGCAGATTTAGTACAACGACTTCCACACACTGGTTAGCACTCTAAATGTAGCCCTGTGGTAGAGACAGTCACCCAGGTGACCTATCCAAGGTGTCTGCTGCCTTCACCTGGCTGGGATAGACTCCAGCTCCTCACAACCCAAATGAGGATTAAGCAATGTATAGATAATGGATGGATGGATGGATTTCCCCACACAAATTCCCCAGAGATCAAGAATAAATGTATCTACCTGGAATGTCAGTCAGCAGAGCAAACAATACAGTTGAATAGCTGGCAAAAAGGCAAAATCAGGGACACACATAAATACAGTACACTGTTATGCAAATATTAGAGAGCTGGTTCACTAAGATAATCTGATCTTCATCCGTAAACTCTTTTCTCTGCTAAAAATGAAATATGCAGTTTTACAACATTAAACCCTTAAATAAAATATAAATTTGACTACTTCAATTCACATTCTTTTTATTTTTCTTTAAGTACATTTGGTACAGCTGCCCTCCCAAAGTACGTACTGTTGGAGGCAGTATGCACACAAGTGGGACATGCTACTTCATCATAATATTCGTGCTTTCGGCTTTGACAGTCTTGCTCATATATCCGTCACAGTCTACAGTGTGAAATTGCATGCTTGTATGCTCTTCGCAGCTCAAGCTTGTTACTTCAGTGAAACACCCTGACGTATGTGATGCATCTTCCACTGCACAGAAAAAAGAGCAACTTTTACACCTCAACCAAGCATACAAGCAATTCTAAATTTGGCCCTTCCATGCAGGGTTTTTTAACCCTTAAATGCTCCAGTGATTGGACTCTATGCTCTTCCAAAAGTGGGTCAAAAAGGACTCGTATAAGAATCAGTGTGTTTTTCTACTAGTTTTGTCATTTTGGTTAAAAATAATTATTTGTGTTTTTGTTTGTAGTAAATTTTTGTGCACACAAGAATGATTTCATATTTGAAATTTGTTTGTTTTACATTATGTCACAGATTTTGAACATTTTGATAATTGAATTAATTATGCTAATGATCAAATTTACAAAGATAAATGTCTACCTTTGCATGAACAGATGGCACCATCAGTTCTGAAACAACTAATTTTAACAAGTCTGTCCAATTTTGAGAGTTTGGTGAATCTTATTTGGGCCATTTGCTCAAGTGAACATCACACACACAATAAGACAGTGTTCATGCATGACATGTATGGCCTTTTTCGGTCTTGTGTAACCTCCCGGTTAAACAATCACGGCAACACTCTTGAAAAAGTACTGCATCCCACAGTTTCCAAATCCCATCCCATACAAGAATGGAAACATATCACAAGGTTTTTTTTTTCTTTTACTTTTCATTTCTCTAGCCATTTGTGGCAGCAAAATCTACAGCGAGGCTATCTGGCTTGCTGGTTGGCTGAGTGTCCAGCCAGGCTTTGCTACCTGACAGCTCCTCTCTTTCTGCTCCAGTGTCGCTGAATGTTATCTGAACAGCTGTGTTAGCCTACATCCCCTTCCCATCCTCCATGCGTGAAGCTGTGTACCTGAAAGCAGACGAACAATAGCATCTTGTGTCTCATCCTTTCCTATCTGTCCTTCGCTCCATTATTGAAAAAGCTTAGCTCATTTTCTATTAATTACATGAAAACAATGATTTTTGCCAAAATTGGCTCCCCCAGCAATTCTGTAGCCACTTTAACTGTTCTTTAATCTTGGTTATGAAGAGGGAACAATGAAGCTGTTGTGCTACTGTGGAGGGGAGAAAAAAAACTGCATTTAAATGACACTGAGATAATAGATGAGCAGTCTTGCATTGACTCGTATGAATATCTAAAATCTTGAAAGAAACGTATTATGAGTCTTTGTTATGATAAAAGCAATGTATTGTGCGACTGGATCAGTGGTTGCAGTTTGTGTGTGTGTGTGTGTGTGCGTGTGTGTGTCTGCCTGGGTGTGCAAGTGTGCATGAGCGCACATGTTTGTGAGCATGCTGCTGCATTGAAACTTCTTCATTATCCTCAACAGTGGTGGTAAGCATTGTTCTTAATCCTTGTAAGGGGAACTTTACCTTTCAGCAATTCAGTTTCCTTTCATTAGCTAGCTTTTCACCTAAGGCCAAAACTAAAATCAGGACCAGCCCGCCTTCAGCAGGCTGTAAAGTCTAGAATTTGCTGTGTAATTTAAATCCTTAGTCTGTGAACAACAGCAGATCGGTTTAAATTTTTAGCTGAACAATGTCAGACTATACAATATGGGTCATTCCAGGCTTGATTGGCTCAGCTTATGGAAAACTGTTCAATAATGTTAATTCCAGTGTATCATGTGTTTCACTGTTTTGATTTTCTTCTACCTGCTAAAAAAGGTTATAGTAACAGGGTTGTTGTGGGACACACATTCCATGCATAATGATTATTATTTAAAATATTATATTGATTTAAACAAATGTACCCACAATTACAAGAGACATCAATTTAAAAAAAAATCAAAAAAGGATGTTTAGGTTTATTTTTACTGTTCATCAGGGTCATCAGGGGAGTGGGACAAGAAAAAATATGGATCTTAGGGGAAACTGCAGGCTTATTTTGTATTTTAAAAAATATTATCAAATGTTCTTTTCTGCTAGTTTTTTTTTTTTTTTTGAGATTTAGTCTCAGAGCAAGTACATTCACACAACAATTGCATTTTTAAGTTTTTTTGTTTTGTTTTTACATGGATTATCTGAAACTTGATGGGTGGGAAGTAAAATGTCCTCCAATTCTGGAATGACCCATACACAATAAGTGTTAAAAACAAAATAGAGAAAATAGCTGCCAGCTTTAATAGTTACTGACCAAACAGACAAACTATGGTCCAATCAGCACTTGGCATCACCGGAATGTGAAAGCTTACACCTTATACATTCATGTTTGACCCTGAAACTAAGGTTTTTTTAACATTTTACTTGATTTTTTTCCACCCAATTTAGCTTCACAGCTTTCAAGCCACAAACATCCAGGGTTACGTCTTCACATGCTCTCAAATTTTCTTAGGAGTTTATAAGCTTTTTTTTAATTTCCCACAAAGTCCATTTAAATTATCACATATTTAAATTTGAATTTCAGCTGACTTTGCCATTTTAATCTTTCAATTGCTTCCTTTGTGTTTGGCTGATTTCTGTTTGTTGTATGATCTGAACCCAGAACTGGGCAATGAAAGGGCTTTGAATCTCTGCTGCCTGGAATGACTCTCTAAGAACTTGAAACCAATGGAACAAGTCAACAGGTCACCTACAAAGAATTCAAAGACGCTTTGAGCAACAAATTAGTAGTCTCTGTTGGAGATTGAATGCTTTTAAACTTCTGGACTAGAGGTCATAGCAAACAAGATATCTAGCAAATCAAGCCATTTTTCCCTCATTGTAATAGGTTTTACTGACAATATAAAGAGCTGAGCCCTTGGCCTGGCCAGTCTCTGTCTTTTCTTCCATTTTTTTTGGGAAGGTTTTTTTTTTAAACCAGAAAATCAAGCCTCACATGAAAACAAACTAGCAGCCATGGATGGATATGATGATGTGATTAGTTCAGCTGGCAACTAATTAAGAAATGAGACCCCTAATGCAGTTAGCAAAATGTTTGCTTCAGACAGCTAATTTCTGCCTTTCCTTCCAGTCAAACCTGTTTGTTTGGGAAGCTGCAGGAAACTCAGCCTCTTGGGTGGAGTAATGAATTTCCTTGTTTTTCTGAATCTCTACAAGGAAGGTAGAGATTGAAAAGTCAGCATGACCCATAGAGACACAGTGGTGGCTGGGCCATCCTTTACAAAATGTCAAAGGGATTCAATTTGTGAAATCAAGGGTATATTAACAATAGATAGATATTACACACATTGTATTTAATTTGTCTGTAAGAGGACTCTGTTGCGCTTCTGAATGGACACCCATAAAGCTTGGGGACTTGAAAAGATGCGGTCAAAATTAACAAATAACTCTTGAGTTTTTGTTTTGAAATATCAAGCTCAAGTTGAGAATAGTGTCTACAGCCTACACTCACAACTAAAAAGTATTCTTTCTTAAATCCCATTGTTCTATTACAGCTAATGTAGCATATTACAAAGTCGTATGTTTTTCACTGAGGGCACTTTAAGAGTGACAAGAAGTTGCCTGTATCAGGAAGTTGTCAGTATGTAATAGAAAACAGCTGTTCTGCTTGCATCTGAGCTAATCCGACGATATCTACATACATCTTATGCCTTTTGCAGCATTGTGGTTTCACTGTACTGTCCTTATACGTGTTGAATATAACTTGAGTCAGATAAACGCCTTCCTTTTGCAAATCCCCCCTTTGTACGACTAGTAAAGGATATTCTATTCGAATGTCCTGTGGATAAGAAGTCAAATGTCCTCAGAGTCTTGATGTTTGGAAGGTGTTTAAATGACTGTCAAGTTACATTTAACACGTATGCCGAGGACAGTAAGTGCATCATAGCTGGTGAACACTGCCATCCTTCAGACTCCACATCCCAAGTTGTAAACGTAGGTCTTTTCTTCAGTGTCACTATTTCAAGCTCCATAATTTTCAGTTTCCTCAGACTCATGAAAAGCTGGCCAATACAACAGTGTCCATAGGCTGGTCAAAGCTCCCATGACAAATGAACTGACTGTCATGTCAAAGTGGGTGGACTGTCCCTTTATCAATTTATTTATCTTTAATTAGTTCATATTTGTGTGTAAGAAGTCGGGCACATGTCTTCATTATGTTACAAACAGTGAGTCAAAGTATCGACGATCAAGAAGTGATGCTTCTGCTGTGACTAATCTGCTTAGAGGTGTATGATGAAATTAACTTTCATTTGCACTGGCCAGCTTTTATAAGCATATATCGAGCTGAGCCCTGAAGATAAATACTTTAATATGTCACAAACTTCATACTTCCAGCCTGTGGGATAATGTCCATAGCAGAAAAGTTCTAAAAAAAATAGCCTACTCTCTGCTGGAATCCACTTGTTTCAATAAGAATAACGACCTCTGTCTCAGGGTAAATGTCTTTGTGTTTTTTTGTTTTTTGTTTTGTCTTGAACATTTGCAGCACCAAGTGTGCCACAGTTTGCAATCCTGTCAATCTGAGTCAGCTGGTTCACAATCAGGGCTGTGTGTTCTTCCAAGCTTCCAGAAGCCCCCGTAGTTCCCCATAACACTGTAAACACACACTTTAAAAGCTGATGTGTGTACAACTGTGGCTTTGCAGTTTCCCACTGCTACTGGTTGAGTGTTTTCCCACAGTCATCCGTGCGGTGGTTCAGTCACATACCTACACTCACCAGCCTTCTTGCATTAGCATTCCTTAGAGCAATTGTAAGAAAACAATCTGACTGCGGCTTTAACACTGTGATCAAAAACAAGCTGGGCGGGGCCAACTTGAATAGCTGCAGGGGAGTCATAAAAATAATATGTATTGGAAGATTAAAGTCGTGTGTGTGCGTGTGTGTGTGTGGTGTTTAGTCTCAAAGAAAGTAGTAGGTGAAACTTCCCCTCCCTCTGTTTTGCTGTTTGAATAATTTGAAGCATGTCAGTACCTTCAAGAGTGTGAAGACATTTGTTCTTTGCATAATGAAGAGGGTGATTAAAGTTTGATGCAGTATTGCTTTATTAAATGCATGGTAAAAAAAAAAAAAAGTATTAAAGAAATGCCACCTATAGATGTTTTACCTTCTTTTTATATAACAAAGAAAATAAATTCACTTTTGAAGATGAATGTCTTTTCCTCAATAATGGTAGTTGAAAGAATGATACCTGTAAAAGGTTTTACGAGCTCAGTTGATTTACCTTTCCTCTCACTCACTTCACATGCACAGCTATTGTACTTCTCTTTTTTTCATCTAACTTTAGCCTGTTAAGATGTTCACTACTGCCAACAAGAAAAGCATTCAGAGAGTGCAGTACTCCACCAAGGTTGTTCATTCCCTCATATGGCAGTGTCAGAAATGCAGCATCTTCTTTTTAGAAATGCAGCATTTCTTCATTACGCGGTGGGAATTGATGGTTGACTGTATAATTTCCAACGGATAAGTCCCGATAAGTCATCAGCAGTCAATTTGCAGTAGGATCGCAATCATGTGATCACCAGCAGGCTTCTGACGTAGTGTTCACTTGTTGTCATAGTTACAGTGAAGCTGTGTCGCTACCTTGCAATGATACAAAAACTATTCACAAATCTGTGGATCCAGACTATTTGCCACATCACTGCCAAAATCTACTCAATTGGTCCTTTGCCATTTCTGACTTTCCCTGAAAATTTCATCCAAATCCGTTCGTCCGTTTCTGAGTAATATTGCAAACAAACAGACGGACAAACCAACACTGATCATCACATAACTCCGCCATGTTCCTTGGTGGAGTAATGAACACAACTGAAAACCACTCAGTATGAGCTATATAGTCATGTACATTTACTGTCTTTTATTTCACCTGTATCTGAATTCCAAGAGGGTTAATTTATCCACTATTATGTAATGCCTTTAGAAATTCTCCAAATTAACGAAAAACGTAGCAACTGTGACATTGGTAACAACCTCATAATGCAGTGTACTGCATTTTCTCGATGCAAAAATGACCACAGAGCAAGCATAGATGATGCTGAAGAAGTTAAGTGTTTTAAGTTTTCAAAATCCTAATTTACTGCTCACTTTCGAACAAAGTATTGAGTCCATTAACAGGGAGACGTGAGTTTTGGACACAGTCGATACCTACATGTGTCTTTAGAATGACTGACAAAATTGTTATACACTGTACAACCATGTAATACATTAAAAAATAGCAAAATATTTAAATCAGTTGTACAAAGTTGCTCTCTTTGTGGTTTGAATGTCAAATATAAAGTGAGCTACACGGAAAATTGCAAGAGACAACAAAACAAATGCGCAAAATAGTCTCAGTGCCTTTGAAAGTACTCATAGGTCTAATCTTTGCAAAGAAAGCTGTTGAAAACTAGCTGGCGATGAGGAGAATGGAAACACCAGCATCCCTTTGTTTAAATGTGTATGGGTAGTGACATATCGATATAATAGCCGGTCATATTTTTAGTCGTCAGCATGCAGACAATCCAGTCTGCAGCTTCGGTTCCATACGCGAGTGATAAACCTCAACATTTAAAAGCTCGAAGCTGCCAAATAGCCCAGAGTCAGTTTCGGTTAACTTTGCTCTTGGTTTCTATACTTGTCTGGTTTCTATTCAGTGAAATTGTTACCATCAGTATCATTAAATTGAATGTTTATTAAACTTGACTGAGACTTCCACATAAGGAAAACATACTTACAAATAAAATAAGTCCTTCTTTCAGTGTATGACTTTATTTTGTGACCGTGAATGAAACAAATTCGCTGAAACTCAAGCTGCAAAATAAAGTATGTCCACATGGTAACTGAGCATGTTGTTTTTCCTGGAATGATCCTGTCATTTTTACGTAATTCTACCACGTTCCATTTACCTCAGAAGCTGGGATTGACGCCACACCCCAGTTAACCACATTTTGATACAAGAAGTCTGAAACCCAAGATATACCTCCAGGGAAACTTTTGGTTTTAGGTTAACCATAGTTAGCAATACTGACACTGCAGCAACATGTGCACTAATAGAAGTTGGACAGTCTTTTGTTCTGACTTAAAAAGACACAACTAAGAGTGAAGTGTTGATTAACACTGGTAAAGTTAGGACAGCTAGCACCTACTGTGTCTTCAGCCATCTTTGATTTTGAGCTTGGAATTGGTCAGCTTCTGATGACTTTACAAGTTGTAAATCTGACAGCAGTGGATGCTCTGGCTATAATTACTCCACCAAGAAACACGAGTTATGTTGATTTATCTGTTTGTAACATTACTAAAAAACAGATTTTAATGAAAGTTTTTTTCAGGAAAGGTCAGAAATGACACCAGGACCAAGTGATTCGATTTTGGCAGTGATGTGGCTGATAGTCTAGATCCATGAATTTGTTAAGGATTTCCATGTCATTGTACCAGCTGCCTGCTGACGATCACGATTGTGATCCTACTACAAATCCACCGCTGTGGACTTATCAGAACGTATCAGTCGGAAACTTTCCAATGAACAACTGATTAAATTGTGTTTCTGAGTCCTATCAATTTGCACCACCCACTACATATTTACGTCATGTGATTCAGTATCCGTACATAACGTCATGCATAACACACACCTGTGCTCAGCGCAAGGTCAATTTGTTTGTGGGTAAATCTATATTAAATGGCCACATTCCATGTTGCCATGATTTCTGATCATCAATAACTAATAATGTTATGATTCCAATTCAGAGACTCAGGCACAGAAAATGAAAACATGGCAAAAAATTTTAACACAAAATACTTTTTTACAGAATACAAAGTTTACAGGAAGCAAGGCTGCAGAATAGACCAGTCAAGAACTAAAGACAGCCCCCTAAAGGACCGGAGGGGTGCAAACAGATACCAATCTACACTGGAACAAAAGTGAAATTAGACAAACTAACCTCAGCAAGGTAATACTAGGTTAGGAGAGTATTTCAGAGAAACACTCCAGAAACAAATCACACCCAAATGCCAAAATGACACATCTAGAAATGTCAAAAATCATTATGAGAAACAACTAAGGTTGAAACAATAATGGCCAAGAGCAGACAGGAAATACTACAAAATGTACTAACACAAATGTTACAGAACATGCCGATGTGGTGGAACACAAACCTAATGATAAATCTGCAAGTGAAATTAAGACTGAGTTCAGAGAGCAAGCAGGGAACAGACTGCCTACTGATGGAGAAGGAGAGGAGTGAATCCATGCAGTGGAGGTGGTGTGTGGCTGGAATGATGACAGCGGCGAGACAGGCAATGCAGCGGGTGAATGAATGAAGTCCAGAACTGATCCAAACCAGAAGACGGAGGACAGATGGTTGGTGTACCAAGGAGACAGTAGGCAGAACTACAGAACACTATCAATACAGGATGGTAATCAGAAGGCTAGACTTGAACAGAGATAAAACACCGTGTTGTTCAACGGTCCAGCGAAGAATGGTGACTGAGAAGGACGTCACAAATAAACAAATGCTGCATTTCTGACAATGCCATTTGGGAGAATGAAAAGCCTTGGTGGGGTACTGTGTCTCTGAGTGCTTTTCTAGTTTCCAACTGAAAATTTAGAAATTCCAACTACCCAGTTCAAACGGAAAAAGCTTTTCTGCAGGACAGATGAGGAGTGAACATAGTTCGACAAACTGCCTCGTGTGTCTTCGTCTCTCACTTTCAGATCCAATCAAGGGTCTGGAGCTGATGTGGATGCCTGGCACTGCTGCACCTCAGTGAGAGAGCGACTGGCTAATAGCTCACTGATGTGTTTTAGGCGGCAGCTCATGTGCCTTTCAAATGCACAAGCCAGATCAATGATGAATTGTGACTACCTTAAAACAATGACATTACATCTACCCCTTTTACTGTTTCTTTCACTGGTGTGAAGTAAAATTGAAATGTTCAGACTTTCTAGACACTCCAGTCATTTCATAGACACGTCTCTAATTATCTTTATGAATGTACAAATAAAAGCACAGATGGGATGCATCTTTTCATCATCAGTAACAAACCTTTTTTCACAATAGTCATTTCCATTTGTCACAACAAGAAAAGCAGTGGTGAAATTAATCAAATGAAAAATGGCTCAGTTGCATGAGTAGCACAATAGCAGGACCTGCCCTGAGAGGAATGTAGCCATTGTCATTGCACCTGACTTTTCTTGCTGTGAGGAGGTAAAAAAAAAAACAGTCTGGTAGCACTTTATGATAACTATACACTATTAAGCATTAGTTAAGCATTGGTTAAGCATAATTTCAGCATTAGTTAATCCTTAAATCCTCATGAACTCATCATGAATTCACCATTAGTAATGCATTACAAAGCATTAGTAAAGACAGTTTTAAATGTTCAACCAACACATTATTAAGCATTAGTTAAACATTAGTAAAGTGCTTAATTCATCGTTAACTCATCATTTGTAACTAATTAGTTATACGTGCTTAATTAATCATGAATTCATGATCTGCATGACATTTATTATGCATTACTAAGCACTTAATAAATCCGTTTAAAAATGTTTTGTTGCTCATTGATAATCTCAGATGTTAATACTTTATAAAGGGTTAGCAACTGTGTTAGTATATGATTTACAAACACATATTCATCCTCAATGAATAACTTATTAATGCGGTTACTACTCATTAGTTAAGTATATTCCGTGAGCCCATCTAAAGTGAGGACTATCTATGCTTTATAAAGCATTTATAAAGGACACAGAAGCAAAGATATACAAAGTGTCAGTTTTATTGGTCCCAAACAATACAAGCTCTTTTAAATACACACTTTAAACAAATACAATCTATAAAATTTCAAGTAAACTTGACAAACATCTTCAAATAACAACAGTCTGTGATCGTATAAAATAGAAAAATAAAATACAAGCTCTTTTAAATACACACTTTGCAATCCTTAACATTTCAAGTAAACTGGTGAACTATCTCTTCAGGGCACACACACACCAGAGGTAAGTGGCTGCCTGATTCTGGGATTCCGCCAGTGCATTTCAATGGTGTGCCCTTGAAGTGCACAAAGTGCTTTACAGTAAAACAAATATACCGTTTTCAAATATTGCAAGATAACACTAGATAATTTCTGCAACCTGTTTGCCTCTACGATCAGCTGCCATCTCCCCAGCGTGATATGGCTCTCTCTCCGACTTCCGCATTTCAGAAAAATTAAAAAAAACCCGCGCGGTCTCGCTCTCCAGAACCGCGGAGGAGGCTGGGACTTGTAGGACTCTGGGACTCTGGGATTTTGGAGCATGCGCACTAGCATTTTTGACGGTAAGAGCATGCGCAGTAGCGTCCTACACGTCCCAGAGTCCTACAAGTCCCAGCCTCCTCCGCGGTTCTGGAGAGCGAGACCGCGCGGGTTTTTTTTAATTTTTCTGAAATGCGGAAGTCGGAGAGAGAGCCATATCACGCTGGGGAGATGGCAGCTGATCGTAGAGGCAAACAGGTTGCAGAAATTATCTAGTGTTATCTTGCAATATTTGAAAACGGTATATTTGTTTTACTGTAAAGCACTTTGTGCACTTCAAGGGCACACCATTGAAATGCACTGGCGGAATCCCAGAATCAGGCAGCCACTTACCTCTGGTGTGTGTGTGCCCTGAAGAGATAGTTCACCAGTTTACTTGAAATGTTAAGGATTGCAAAGTGTGTATTTAAAAGAGCTTGTATTTTATTTTTCTATTTTATACGATCACAGACTGTTGTTATTTGAAGATGTTTGTCAAGTTTACTTGAAATTTTATAGATTGTATTTGTTTAAAGTGTGTATTTAAAAGAGCTTGTATTGTTTGGGACCAATAAAACTGACACTTTGTATATCTTTGCTTCTGTGTCCTTTATAAATGCTTTATAAAGCATAGATAGTCCTCACTTTAGATGGGCTCACGGAATATACTTAACTAATGAGTAGTAACCGCATTAATAAGTTATTCATTGAGGATGAATATGTGTTTGTAAATCATATACTAACACAGTTGCTAACCCTTTATAAAGTATTAACATCTGAGATTATCAATGAGCAACAAAACATTTTTAAACGGATTTATTAAGTGCTTAGTAATGCATAATAAATGTCATGCAGATCATGAATTCATGATTAATTAAGCACGTATAACTAATTAGTTACAAATGATGAGTTAACGATGAATTAAGCACTTTACTAATGTTTAACTAATGCTTAATAATGTGTTGGTTGAACATTTAAAACTGTCTTTACTAATGCTTTGTAATGCATTACTAATGGTGAATTCATGATGAGTTCATGAGGATTTAAGGATTAACTAATGCTGAAATTATGCTTAACCAATGCTTAACTAATGCTTAATAGTGTATAGTTATTATAAAGTGCTACCAAAAGTCTTTCGTGAAAAAGGTCTATGAGTCTGCATTGTCTTCTGTTTAATATTTCTGAGTTGAAACCATTCATTTTTCACAAGGCAGCCATACAGTAAGTACACAGAAAGACATTTAACCCAAGTTAAGAGGTCAGTTAGTCCATTCCTTAAGATGGTGCCCATAGAAAAGCACATAGTCAGATCCATTTTTAACTTTACCATAAAAATTTAAGTGAAAAGACAGACAATTTCGAAAGATCTCAAGCTATCGCAATGACAGATCAAACATTTGATCTGCGAGAGGCAATGAGGCAACCGTGAGCTCATATTATTTTGTTCATTTAAAAAAGAAGGTATTTTCATTATGTTTTCTTCTTTTTCGTTACAGTTTGGACTTTGAATGCAGCTTGTTCAGTTATATCATCTTGTAGCATCTTCTCCTTCTGCAATGATTAAACGAGTCTCACTTAGTCTGCCTATTCTGTAGAACATAATTGTCCTGACTCCCTAGCCTTGGCCTCAGACCTTTCCTGTCTCCCTCTTTCTTTCTCCCTCTCGTCCTCACTCTTGCTCTCTGTCATTCCAGCCATGCACACAGTCAGGTTAACTGTGGGGATTGGAGATCAGCTCACCTGTTCACAATCACCCCATAATAGCCCGGTTCATTTCACCACTCTCTGCCACACCATAGACATTCACACCCTGTCTTCTGCCTACGGTCCCCCAGTCGCTGCCACTTGACCACTCTGCATTGGCGACACACTTGCCATCCTGATCCTGCCTGCAGCCTTCCTCGAGGTTGTCTGCCCTTTTACCTTAGTTTCCCTGTCCCGTGAGCATCCTCGTTTTGTTGTTTTTTTAACCTTGGGTTTCCTCTTTGTTGTTAGTTTGAAAGTCTTGGTTTCGGTAGTTTCACAAGTTATACGCTATTGAACAAAATTAGGAAACGGCACGGAACATTTTTTGGACACATCAAGAGGAAAGAGACCCTGGAATGTACTGTCACAACTGGAAAAATGAATGAGAAGAGAGGTCAAGGCAGACGGAGAATGAAAATGATAGACGGGCTGATACCATGGCTACACATGGAACGGGTAACAGTCACAGCTCAGAAAGCAAAAGATCGGATTAGATGGAGAGAAATGAGCGCGTACACTGCATGGCATGGCACTTGATTGATTGATTGATTGATTGATTGGTTCTCAGTTCTGTCTTTCCTCTTGCATAGTTATCTCCACCAGAGCTTGTATTTCTCCACTTGGTTATACTAATCTGCTGCTGTTTTTCTTTGAGTTTGATTTTGTTAGGTTGTCCGTTTAGTTATTTTTCTCTAAGTTGTGCCTTTCTGTTTGTGTCGTTTAGTTTTCTGCACTTTGTATTAAAACTTCTGTTCTACCCCAGTCACTGACTGTTCTGTGTCTGCACTTGGGTTTCCAACCTGCCACAAAAATAATTGTCTGGCGGCTCTTCACTTCCAATCTGAAATGGGGGACATAAAGACCTGGCTTGTCTGTGTTAACAATCAAAGTCATCTTTGGCAGAGCTAAAGTGAGGACGCTCTTGCTGTGTCTCTGCAAAATAGTTATGGGGAAAACTTAAGATTTAACGTGCAAATACAAAAACTTTAGCACTAGAGTGTGTTATTCCCTGGAGAAATTACATCTCATGAAACTAACAAAAGACTATGACGGTTTTGTTAAAAGAATTTTGCTGATTAAAGACATAAGTATAATTTCATAATTGATGTCCAACATGTGAGGTCTGCCTTCACTTTAGCTCTGCAGAAGCTCGTTGGAGCCAAGTTTTGCTAGCGGTATGTGGGTCTTAAAGAACTTTAATAAATTGATATCAGAGAAGCTCATGTAAAGTGGAATGGTTCGGCACACTGGTCAAGTTGATCTCAATGACACGTGCCTGCACAGAAAAAAAACTTGTCAAATCAACGCCAATCAATGAATTCCATGTCAGAAAACAGATGATTTGCTGAGATTTGCTCACAAGCTGTCTTGGTCCTGCAACTGTAGTAAAATAAGATTTGAAGGATTAGCTAAATGTAACTCATATAGTCCTGCCACTGATACTTAGGGAAATTGTTTATGCAAAAATGTTTTTAAAAAAATTTTTTTATATGACATGTATTGCCAGTTATGCCTGCAAAACATAGGGGGCTGGAGTCTATCGTAGTTGACTTTGAGTGAAGGCACGGGACACCCTGGACACGACACCAGTCTATCACACAGGGCTATATATAGAGATAATCACACTCACATTCACACCTATCAACAATTTAGAGTTACCAATTAATCTTAGCATGTTTTTGGACCGTGAGATAAAGCTGGGATACCTGGAGAAAACCCACACATGTGCAGGGAGAACATGCAAACTCCATGCAGAAAGATCCCGGCTGCAAGGCAAAAGTGCTAACCAGTGAGCCACCATGCAACCCCAGGTCAATGTAATTCCTTATTTAAATGCTCACGGCTTTCAAACTGTATTCATTAGTTTTGTGAAAATAAGGACTGTGGTGCTCGATAAAATGCAACGGCATAAAAAGAGTCATCTCAATGACTTTCTAAAGAGATCTGAACAATACATGCATCTCTTGGCTTAGACCTTTATGAACTGTGGGCTTGGCTACACCACCGATTTTATTTTAGCTTTAGTTCTTTTAAACAAAATGTCGTAAATCAAAAGCTCAGTTCGGAGTGAATTTACTTCTGTGCGGAAGGAGGACTGATTTTAACATGACTTACTCTGGTCAGTGATTATAATTCAGTCTACAGTGTATGCAAGTTTGTTTTTGTTTTTTTTTACCCCTCTACAGTCATAATTACAGCTGAAATTACATGTTTTTTTTCAGCAAAGTGGCTGCCTTTCCTGTAATTTCAGTTACATCTTAATATATTAATGTGATTTTTATTTTTGTTGTGTGTGTATGTGAGAGAGTGGATCTTTTATTCTCCTGGACTTTATCAGCTCAGTGTGAGATTCAATATTCATGTGAAAATGAAAGAAAATGTTTTTGCCAATGTTATAGAAACATGTCAACATCAACACAGAAGCCTGCTGGGAAACCAATATGACAACGAAGAACAAAATGAATTCGAGCCACCAGTGGAGCTGTGACTCAAACTGTTAATAGCTGTATTAGCTTTTAGCAGTTCCTGTTCATGTACAAATGGATGGACAGAAAAGTATCACTGGATTACTGAGAAGAAAACTCTCAATAATATTAAGAATATTGATAATAACTAATGGGAAAAAAAGATTAAACTAATATGACGTTTACAATGTTTGTTCTGAACTTGTCAAGATGCAGTGTTTAGTTTGGTATGAAATGGTATGGTAGTCACTCTGTCCCCTTCATCCTGTGAGCCAAACAGTTGCTGTCACAATAAGTCTATTTATTTCAAAATATTTGTACTCCCAGAGGAACAATTGTAAAGAACAAGTTCCACCAAGAGGGTTTTGTAGTGCACCAGCTGCAGCATATTAGCAGAGTGAGCCATGAAAGATAGCCACACTGTTCCAATATGATGAGTATAAACTCTAAACCCGTATCCACAAAATTATGTTCCCACACAATAAACTGCATTCTCAAATACGCTTTTTTAAAAATTTTACTAAGCTATTTCAGCTGCCATCTGCCATTGCTGTGAGTAAGTACCAATTTGTTCAAATATTTTTTTTGTTTTTACAAAGTTACAATCACAATTTTTGGATGCAACATAGCAAAATGCATTTGATCTTTTCAGATCGACAATAAAGGATAGGAAAATAAATCTCTTGAAGACATCGTTACAAAGTCCTCAAAGTGTGCTTTAATGATAATTTAATATTGGCCTTAATAGGGGGTCGGTTCATTTTCCCCTAAATAGTTTTACAAGCACTTCTTGTTTGACTAAATGCACTGGCTAATGGGTATAACATGAAACAGAGAAAACGGAATAAATGTTTACTCACCCTTATGACATGCAGACTTTTACATTTCAGCTGGCTAAATGGTGACAATCACTGGAAGGAAGTCATGTTTCTTAGAATATGTAGTGAATTCCACTCTTCAACATGATAAAGTTATGAACTCACAGACATTACATGAGCAGTGTTCTGCTGAGGAAACCTTCACAGTTTTGAAGAAATTATTCAGTGTGTGTCAAACAATATAGAATAGGAGAACAAAGTAAAAACTGAAAACAAAGAACTGTTATACCCTCCAGCTGCAGTTAGGTAGCCGTTTTCCCTTCCCCCTCCTTTCCCTTTTCCCTCCTGTGGTTGTGTGCATGTGGAATGAGCACAGGTGCAGGCCATTGGTTGATTACCTGAGTGTGCACACCTGCGGTGAGGGATGGTTGACATATCAGCTCATCATCCTTGCACCATAACAGCCTGGCTCTGACCACAACACAACAGTGGACTGTTGAATAACTTTCAGTTATTCAAACCCAGTCGCTCTTTGAATTTTTAGTTCTGCTTTGTTCTTGCCTCCAGCCATGATTTCTCTCTGTCCAGTGCGTGACCACCCCTGCTTGCTCTGCTTGTCAGATCTGACAGCCCTCCACCTTGGTTCAGCCGGATCACCATGCTCAAGTCCACATCTGGCCTGCCACGCTTCGCCCACAGTCCTTCAGAGTCTCTCCCTACCCGAATGCCTGACAAGGAGCTCCCCCTCTCGTAGCTGGTCCTCAGCTTTGTAATTTGGTCTGCTTGCAGTTCAGTGTATCCTCTGTAATTAGTCCGTTGTCTCGCCGTCCATAGTATAATTCAGGTCTGCGCTCTGTGCGCTTTTGTTCCGCCTGACCCATTTTCCTACATTGGTGGTACCAAGTCCTAGTCAGTCAGATGCTAATCGATAAATAATCTTGCTCATAAGATTCAGTCTGTGTGATTGTGTATAGTATTGTATGGATTCTTGTGTAATTGTAGCTAATACTGTGATCTCATAATTTAGCCTCCCGTCAGTAAGTTGTCACCCTCATGTATTGTCTATTCTCTGCCCTTCAGTGTTTGTCATTTCCTACTGATCTTAATCCTTTCCTTGTGCATCTGTGGAAATATAATATTGTAAATAAATTACTGTTGCCTTTAAAGTATTGGTTTGCTGCATTTTGTTGTCCTGCGTTTGAGTCTCTGACCTGCCGCATAACAAGAACATTAAAAATACTGACATAAGTACTTCCAGACAAGGTGGCCGAGTCTTCGGTGTTGACAGAGAAAAAGACAGTTTGGACAACAAATATGAAACTGCACTGGTGTCTTTACTTATTTTCAGTTATTTTAATGTGTGTGTGGGATCAGGCATAACATAATGAACACTTGCCTAATATTGTGTTGGTCCCTTTATGCTTCTAAAACTCCTCTGATCCAGTGGGGCATGGACACAAGACCTCTGGGGATGTCCTGAGGCACCAGGATGGTGGCAGTGAATTTTGTGGGTCCTGTGGGTTGCAGTGGGGTGGACAATCCTGACACATCCCACAGATGCTCAGTAAGATTTGGATCTGGCGAGTGTGTAACCTGGGCGAACACCTTAGCTCTGTCATGCTGCCCTGGCTACTCCTGGGCAGTTTGTGTGGTGTATCGGGGTGCACTGAGGGTAGCAACTGGCATCAAGGACTGCTGTTGCCACGGGAGGGTTCGAGGGTTGCTTCAATGTTTAGGTGGGTGGTACTTGTCAAACATCCACATGAATGTCAGGACCCAAAGTTTCTCAGCAGAACGCTGAATTACAACAAGATGATCGATGTTGTTGACTTCACTTGCTGATATTAATTCTCTGCTGTATCATAAACACACCAAACCATGACCCCAAAACAAAAGTTCTGACTGAAATGTTATTCTCTGTATGATTACGTCTGTGCTATATACGAATTGTCATGGAAATTAATAGTTCCCACATACAGTTGGGAAAAAAATTTGCATGCACCTCATTGCAGTTGTGCTAGAGGGTCTTTAACACTTGGAAGCATTGGACACAATTTCCCCATAGTTCCCAGGCAGAGGTGTTTTAGGGGATTACCTATGCGTCATAATATGAACCTATGTCCTGAGACTGAAGCAAGGTGGTCTGAGGCTCATCCTCCATCTTTCTAACACCACTACACCGCAACTCACAAATCACATAACAGGCCTTCAATGTAATTTTATTACTTAATGCATGCTTTGCTGTCATGTCTCAAGGTCTGTATGTTCTGATAATGGGCAACTCCTTTGTATTATGCTCTTTTTTTTGTATGTCACAAAAAAAGATAAATGCGATATATTCTTTTTTACGGTTTGACTTATATATTTCTGTATGTGTAATTAGAGGATGGCCTTCTTTTATAATCAAGCAACACTCAGACTGCAGCTGTATGATAAGTGAGATACAGCTGATTTTTAATGAAGACATGCAATTGAACTTCATGAATGCTCTCTATCTGTCAGTGTGTGAGCAAATGTGTTTATGCTTTTGTGTCTGTGTGTGTGTGAATGTGAAGTGCTGTGTCTGTGTGTCAAGAGGTGCATGTCAGGGCTTGCAAAGAATGAATGATTAATCTGCTCTGCTTTGTGGGTAATTTAGATGTCAAGCTCTCTTCCTCTGCTCTTTGCCTAGTTGTGTGTGAAGAGGCCCCCTCCTCCCCTTTAATCTGGGCCAGTCAGGTGAGCGGTGTCGCCCCGCTGTATTTCAAAATGTCCACGTAGTGATTTATTGGATCCGAGCAGGGAGTAACAAGAAGCAGAACAACCTACAAAGGAGTCGTCGTCCCCGCTCCAGCACTGGAATGCTACGGTCAAACCATTAACACCCATTTTAAGTTATTTTACTCTAGTTGTTTTTCCTCCTGTGATAACACAGACAAATCCAAAGGGTCACACTGGTGTCCACCTTTGATTAATCAGATATAAAGAAAGAATGCAAAAAGAAAATGATTAAAATTTGCTGTTCCAAAAACAACACAATGCTGGATGAGCATCTGTGTTTGAGCCACAGAGGGATCTGAAACAGTCTAATTATGAGTACAATTAGTTAATTAAAAACAATAATTCATCTGATTTCTTTGAACTTTTCAGATGTGTTTGACTTTTTCTTTTTTCTTCCTTTTTCTCTGAAGAAGCTGCAGAGGTGCTTGAAATAAAATCAAGACCGAAACTTGTGATTGTCATGGTACCTGAAAAATGGGACTTTCCATCTGTCTGCCTCGTCTTTGTTGTTGTAAAAAGATGACAGCGGTTGAGAGAGTGCTGTGCAGAGATAAAGAGCTAGTGAGAAAGACAGACAGTCAACACTGCCCTCCACATGCAGACATAACCATTACGCACCTGGAGCTATGCACTGAAAAAATGACGTGGCAGGTAGACAATACACCTACGTGATGAATTATGTCTTCACCTGGACATATCATCTCTGTGATTAGATTGATAAAAAAGACAGAGTAGTCCCCTAATAGTATTCTACAGAGACAAAACAGGAGCCCAAAAATTCCCCAAGGAAGACAGAGACGAAAAAAAACAAAACAAGACAAAACAGAATTAGGCCCTATGCTGAGAAAAGAAGCTGTTTTAGACTTCAGGAATGTGATTACTGAGCAATATACACCAATCACTGATCAGACACAACATTATGACCACTGACAGGTGAAGTGAATAACACTGATTATCTCCTCCATCATGGCACCTGTTAGTGGGTCGCATATATTGGGCAGCAAGCGAACATTTTGTCCACAAAGTTGATTTATTAGAAACTGGGGCAGCATAAGGAATTGAGCGCATTTGACAAGGACCAAATTGTGATGGCTAGATGACTGAGTCAGAGCATCTCCAAATCTGCAGTTATTGTGGAGTGTTCCTAGTCTGCAGTGGTCAGTGCCTATCAAAAGTGGTCCAAGGAAGAACACTGGTGAACTGGCGACAGGGTCATGGGCAGTTAAGTCTCACTGATAGACAGACGAGGACTGTTGCTCAAATTGCTGAAAAAGTTAATGCTGATTCTGTTAGAAAGGTGTTAGATTAGACAATGCATCACAGTTTGTTGCATATGGGTCTGGATAGCTGCAGACCAATCAGGGTGTCCATGCTGATCCTCGTGCATCACCAAAAGTGTCAACAATGGGCATAGGAGCATCAAGGTGGCCTGGAAACATGTTTTCTTTTTCATCATGTGGTTGGTCCGGTGCGCGTACGTGCCACTTACTTGGAGAACCCGTGGCACCCAGATGTACTACGGCCTCTTTCAGCAGGATAATGCGCTGTGCCACAAAGCAAAAAAAAATGGTTTGAAGAGCACAACAACAAATTTGAGGTGATGACATGGCCTCCATATTCCCAGATCTCAATCTAATCGAGTGTCTGTGGGATGTCCTGAACAAACAAGTCAGATCCATGTAGGCCCCACCTCATGACTTTAAAGGGCCAGACTGCTAACATCTTGGCACCATATACAACAGCACACCTTTATGGGTCTAGTGGAGTCCATGCCTTGACGGGTCAGGGCTGTTTTGTTAGCAAAAGGGGGACAAACACAATTTTAACCAGGCGGTCATAATGTTATGTCTCATTGGTGTATTTTCAATCAGTGGCTAGATATTTGT
The DNA here is from genome assembly GCF_021347895.1 of Acanthochromis polyacanthus. Taxonomy (NCBI): domain Eukaryota; kingdom Metazoa; phylum Chordata; class Actinopteri; family Pomacentridae; genus Acanthochromis; species Acanthochromis polyacanthus. Next base: position 16,900,312 of record NC_067126.1, on the reverse strand, counting down.
AGTTGTCACTGTACACATTTGTAGCTTTGTACGCTGTAACTCCTGGCCAACTGCAATCTAATGCAAGAAAGGCTGTTCTCATAACCCTGTTTATGTCAGATAGTGTATAAGTACACATACACAGCACAGGCCTTTGATGTTTAAATTTGTTCACACACACACACACATACACACACATACACACACACAAACACAAACACAAGGTATCGAACATCTATTGAAGTGATTAGCTGTTGTCCTCATAATCTGTTATCTCCATTGCTGGGCCACAGCTCTGGCTGGAGGGCCGGAAACACTCATAACCTCCCACCTTAAAAGTCTCTATCTCTTCTGGCCCAGAGCTGGTGTGAAAATATTTCACCTGAGAGAGAAAACAAGGTTAGAAAAAGCGGGTTGCAGGGCCACAGGATGGGCCAAATTATTCTTTGGGCTTAGGAGAACAATGCTCCCGTGGCCTTGTATAAAAAAAAAAAAGCAAACTGGATTCAGAAGGAAATTATTTGCAGTTGTGAATCTGTCAGTGCGTATGTGGGCATGTTGCATGACATTAGCCGAAATTGGGAGGGAGAGGGAGAAGGTATGGAATAAGGGACAGTCACAAAACATCAAGGAGCAATGACACTGACTGAACCTGACTGTGCAGACAGAACAGTATAATATCTGTTCTGCTGAGGAAGGAGGCAGAGAATGGAAGGAGAGAGATTATTTTATCTGTCAGAGGGACAGAAATGTCAAGCCAGCGGGGAGGCGAGAAGGGAAAATAGATGTAGAGACAGGTTGAAGTTTGAAATAAGTGCTATGTGCGACTCGCGTGTGAAGGGGAAAGGGCAGAAATAGGGACGTATTGCAAAAGAATTTCAGCTCTGGTCTCATCTGCTGGGTGGGGCTTGGGTTAGGGTAAAAAGAGTTCATTATATATGATCATGTATGCGTCAAGATCTCATGTACACTCTGAATGACCAGCTAGACAAAGAGGCCTCTTACACAGACAGACTAGCTAAAAACTTTATGGACTTTTTGATAGTACACAGGTGCAGCGGCCCACAGGGATTTAGTCCGGTATGCCCGATGACCAGTAGATCACTGTGCATGAAAGAAAATGAAGATATCCTAGACACAGATGGCTGGACAGCAGTGATGTGAATGACAGTAAAACACAGAGAGATGCAGGTGTTAAAATTTGTATTTGAACATCTGGAATTAAAATATCTGACATGTGGGTTTTGTATATTGGTAAAATAATCGTAGGCCCAGCTAACACATACTCTTTGTGGTGTAAAAAGTTCCAGCAAATAAGGGCGAAAGTGCTGCAGTTGTGGTATTAGGAACTCCTTGATGCTCATTAGTCATAGTCAGAGACCAACTGACATTGTTTCCATGAGGATAAACATACGGATTCCTCTCCATGGTCATTATAAAGCGATTGAGCGAGACCTGGTGACGCTGTGTTATGACATGTGCAGCTCTCTTCCTGCCTCCTGGACAGCAGGAGTGGTGGGAACCTACAAGTAATGGCTGGTCAGCACTTCCGCCAGTGGAAAAAGAGACAATTGTTTTGTCAATCACTTTGGCATGAAGAGCACGCTGGGTTTGGCATTTGGCAAGCTGATGTGTTGTTCCAGGTTGTGCTCAGCAGCGAACTTACATTAGCACTGGACCTGTAGTGTTTGAATAATGTGTTAGCTGATGACTGAAGCTTTACACCTGGTTTATTGAGTGTGTCAGATCAAAAGTTCCCCCCTCACCTCAACAGCATTAATCCAACCTGTATGTCTACTTCCTTTGTTTTGTTTTTGTTTTTCACTTTCGCAAGGAAAACAGTGTTCAGCAGACAGTGATTCAACATGTAGTTACCCCTAAAAATTACGCAAAGCATAAGAAACTATTGCTTTGCTGTTATTACTGCTTGTTCTTACTGTGGTGTTGGTATCCTAAAATGGTTTAAATAGTTTAAATTGTGAAGTTTTATGCTTTCAAACAACCCAGTTTGTCAAATTTGATTCAGATTAGACTAATGCTAATGCCGAGTACAGCAGTACTCGGGCCATATATGGGCTGGTGAGTGTAGAGATTATTTAGATAAAGACGGACATACATAGATACATTTCATGTTCATACTGACTTCAAACAAACCAGGAGCTGCAAAGTATAATTAGTTGTGTTTCCTTTACTTTCTCTTTACCACATATTCACACATGTCAAAGTTGTAATAGCACATGCAATATTTGTCATTTGACAGGTAAAATCAGATGGCACTGTCATACCACTTTTCACTAATTTTTACAAAGTATTGTCACTTGTTTTTTCAACTAAAACAATTCATCACATCTGCTCTTTGCTGTTAAACCTGCCATCTCCAAACAAGATTTGGAATTAGATCCCAGAATCACTTTCTCAGCTGTTGTGATTGGTACTATTCTGTCAATATTGACTTCTAATGGACTGAATAATGAGCTGCTTCTTGGAATTTTCCTTTTCATGAATTTTTTTTCATTAAGTTTTTTTTTTTTTTTTGTACAGTTTGATCTGATGGGCTTCCTTGTTCTTCTCCAAACATTCTGATATGTCTGAATATGCACACATACTTCCAGGCTTATTTACCAATGAGGCCTTAATAACTGCTAGGCCAGCATCCTTCATTTGGTTCATTTCTCTTCTACGTGTGCTAGGCTTGACTAATTGCAGCTTAAGACTTTTTTTAGATTGCGTTGCACAAATGCTCGATTGGAAAGAAAAAAATTTAGATAGCAGTAATATTTCTAACAGGTGTCAGCATTTAGCTGCAAACCATATTCATATATTTTGGTGTTTCCCAAAGTTGACAGGCTTCTGGTATTGAATATTGGATTATAGTATTGAAAACTACTGTGATTTTGTTGGTTTGCTGTGGTGACTTTGTTTTGGTTGGCTTGCTTGTGGATATGAACCACATGTATCAAGTACACTTCTGGGAAAGTAAACAGGTGGAATTTGTTTGTTTGCTTTATTTTTTTTTCCTGGTTACCGTTTACTGTTGTTTGGCTCACTGACTGAAGGTAACTCAGTATGTTTGTATGTCGGAGTTGTCACTGTCTCCTTTGTAGAACACTGAGGTTATATTAATGAGAATATAAAAAAGACACAGTGTCTGACTTGTAAAATCTCTTCTTTCTTCCTTGTTCTGCCTTTCTAGATCTCGCCCTTTTCTTTCCTACCATCAGTCTTTTTCTCTTCTGTGTCAGACCTTTGAAGACATTACAGAGAGCTAACGGACGACCTGCAGCACCATCGATTTCCACCTGAAGTACAGATGGCTTGTCTACAGGGCGTCTGCCCATGATCACGACAGGGTTTTTGATAGCAATGATAATGATTGCGGTGGTGAATAACAGCTTGCGTCTGGCAAGGCTTTCTCTGTGAGCGAGCTCAACACAGAGACAGCTCAGTTGGCTTGAGTAATCACAGATGCTTAACAGATTTGTACTTTTTCTCTCTCCACTTGTTAAAGACCGGTCCTGTGGCATGACGTCCCCAATGTATTCAGCATGTTTCACTGCACTGCATGTGTGTGCATTAAAGACGGCTTGCAACCAATTCAGAGCAAATGATGCTGCCTTTGTTTTGGACAGCTAACTATAAAACAGCGAGAAAGGCTGTAAATCCACATGCTGCACTCTGCTTTTGTTTTATTTTATGAAAATGCTCTGAGAAAGTACAGTATCAGCAAAATGTGTTCAGTTGAACATTTCAGTTTCATCATTTATTTTAACAAGTCTAAGTCAGGTTTAAATGAAATTTGCCTCAGTTTGATTATTATATAGATAGCATATAGCAATATGGTTTCTGTGTTTGGCAAAGTTTGAATCTGCCCCAGTACTTTTAATGTTTCTACGAAAATGAATAAAACACATTTGTTTACTATTTATACATTTTAAATATGTGATTTAAAGGTAGCTTTAACAAATAATGTGGAATTCTTGAGAGTTAAAAAAAAAGGATGACCTAGTTATGATAAGATCTGCATAAGCTTACAGCCTATACAGCCACCTGCAATCTGGGAGTGATCCATATATTTTGGCTTCAGTTTTGTCATGCCATCCACCTTCAGCTTAAAGATCAGAACTTTGACGTCTAACACCAATGTGTAGCTGCCACATGTAATGTGAGTGTTGCTAGATTTTCTGCACTTACTGGCTCTCTTCCTTGAGAGTGCCACCCCAGAAACCTTCTCTTTGCTCAGATCAATAATCTGCCCTCTGACACTTTCACTTACTTCTGACACTGTAGTGAGCAATGTTTTGTGGTCCATCCACAGACGAGCCAATCAAATCATTATGTCTGAGTCATCGGAAAGTTGCGTCAGTGGAAGAATACAACTCAAGAAATCTGATATTTGTACAAAAGAGTTAACATGGTCATTTCATTTTGTACATTTCTTACAAAAAAAGTCTTTGGGTTTGATTTAATTTTTGAATCTGGCAATTTTTTTTAACTATTATTTAGGTACTCATTTACCCACCAAAAAGTAACATACTGAAGAAATGTCTGAAATAAATTATTAAGAATTAAACACTCGTATATTAATATCATCTACACCTGTCTGTTTCTCATTTTATAGAGACAGTTTAGCCCCCTTTGACACTATCTCATTCAGCTTTGTATACTAATGTTTAGTTCACTTTGATCACACAACAGCATCAAATGTAAAATGAATGAAGACTGAAACATCTTATTGGCGCCTACCAAACATAGGGATGTATGGACAGGAGAAATGCCCAATTTTAATGTACAGTGCCTTGTGCCTTCATGATGCTCTCTGCACTTTAAACAGAACCCTGAGACTATCACAGAGCAGGTGCGTTTATACGGAGACTTGATTACACACAGGTGGATTCTATTTATCATCATCAGTCATTTAGGACAACATTGGATCATTCAGAGATCCTCACTGAACTTCTGGAGTGAGTTTGCAGCACTGAAAGTAAAGGGGCCGAATAATATTGCACACCCCACTTTTCAGTTTTTTATTTGTTAAAAAAGTATAAAATGTCCAATAAATTTCATTCCACTTCACAATTGTGTCCCAATTGTTGTTGATTCTTGACAAAAAATTACAATTTTATATCTTTATGTTTGAAGCCTGAAATGTGGCGAAAGGTTGAAAAGTTCAAGGGGGCCGAATACTTTCACAAGGCACTGTACATACCACACTCACCTCCAAAAGTATTGGAACAGTGAAGCATTTGAAAACATCTGGGTTTTAAATGAAATGATGAATGAGATAAGAGATCAACATTTCAGCTTTTATTTCCAGGTTTTTCCACCTGGATGTGATACACAAATTAGAAGATAATACCTTTTGTTTGAACTCACCCATTTTTCATGTGAGCAGAAGTATTGCAACATGTGACTGACAGGTTTTTTTTGTTTGCCCTGGTGTGTCCTATTACACAGATTATTCAAACAATAAACAGCATCAATGCCTATGTTCAGTTTCAGATTTAGTTTTGCCTGTGCAGACGGCATCCACAGTTCGAAACCAGAGAGCTGTCTATGGGTGGAAAACAAGCAATTGTGAAGCTGAGAAGACAGAAAATCAATCAGAGCCATGAAGAAGAAAGAGATCACTGGTGTACTAACAGACATTAAACGGGTAGACCAAGGAAAACGGCAGCAGTTGATGACCGAAACATTGCCTGTTGCAAAGAAAGAACCTAAAAGAACTGTTAGTGACATCAGCAACAACCTCCAGAAGACAGGAGTGAAGATATCACAATCTACTGTCACAGAAGACTTCATGAACAAAAGTACAGAGACTATACCAGAAGATGCAAACCACATAATAGCAGGAAGAATAGGAAGGCCAGGCTGAAATTGATCAAAAAGTACAGAATGAGCCTCAGATATTCTGGGACAAAGTTTTACAGATTGATGAGACAAAGATGAACCTTTACCAAAGTGATGGAAAGGCTAAAGTTTGGAGAAAGAAAGGATCTGCTCATGATCCCAAGCATACAAGCTCATCTGTGAAACACAGTGGAGCTAGGAGGTAATGTCATAGCTGGGGCTTGCATGGCGTCTTCTGGGACAGATTCATTAATCTTCATTGATAATGGTACACATGATGGCAGCAGCAAAATGAACTCAGAAGTCTTCAAAAACATTTTGTCTCCAAATTTAAAGAAAGATGCAACCAAACTGATTGGGAGATACCGATCATGCAGCAAGATAATGACCTAAAACACACAGCCAAAGCAAGAGAGGAGTTCATCAGAGGGAAAAGTGGAAGGTTTTAGACTGGCCAAGTCAATCTCTAGACTTTAACCCTATGGAGCTGCATTGTATCTGCTGAAGAGGAGACTGAAGGGAGTAACCCCCCCCCAAAAAAAAAAAAACAAAAAAAAAAAAAAAAAAACATCACAAAAAAAATACAAAAGTTTGGTGATGTCAATGAGTTACAGGCTTGCAGATATTGGATGCAACTAAATACTTTTCCTCACATAAGAATTTGGTGTACTGTCACAAATAATGCTGTCTTCTCAGTTGTGTATCAGATCCAGATGTAAATACCTTCAAATAAAAGCTGAAATGTTGATCTCTCGTCTCATATTAATCATTTGATGTCAAACAAAAATATTTTTGGTTGGAAGTATACATGAGAAATTATTTAATACACAGAAAACTGTGATCCTTTCCATTAAACACAGCATGTCTTTGTTAGAAAAATCAAGATAAAAACTAAAGCTATGAAGCTGCTTTTAGTGTAACATTAGCACAAGGTGACAGATATTTACGTCTCTCACAACATCTGTGTTTGAAGATTTGAACACACTGTCAAGCACGGCAGGCTTTCACTGATTTGAAGATTTGCTTCCCAGGAACCTTGAAATACACAAGCTCTGTATATTGATGGAGGAAACGGTGTGTGTGTGTGTGTGTGTGTGTGGGCTGAAAGAGTGTATAATCCCAGCTGGGAAGCTGCCAGACTGTTCTTTGTGTGTCTAAAGTCCCTTGGTAGTCCCTTGGTCTTTCTGAAGTTGAAATGCTTGTACTCCATTTGAAGTCCATCTCAAGAAGTGTATGGGATAAAACAACGTGTATCCAACTTTCATGGTCACTCTGTGATGTTAAGAGTTGGATTGTAGGACTAAAGCTGCCAATGAGTGACATGTTCTACCATACTGTTGAAAATATTGTTGAATTGAGAGCAGGGAGTTTACGGATGGACTTTACAAAACTGTTGATAAACATTTTTCAAAAGTGTAAAGTGAGTTTTCAAAAAAATCCCAAGTGCAATACTACTTACTACACTCAACAACGCAACACTTTTGTTTTTGCTCCCATTTTTTATGAGATGAACTCAACGATCTAAAACGTTTTCCACATACACAATATCACCATTTCTCTCAAATATTGTTCACAAACCTGTCTAAATCTGTGATAGTGAGCACTTCTCCTTTGCTGAGATAATCCATCCCACCCCACAGGTGTGCCATATCAAGATGCTGATTAGACACCATGATTAGTGCACAGGTGTGCCTTAGACTGCCCACAATAAAAGACCACTCTGAAATGTGCAGTTTTATCACACAGCACAATGCCACAGATGTGGCAAGATTTGAGGGAGCGTGCAATTGGCATGCTGACAGCAGGAATGTCAACCAGAGCTGTTGCTCGTATATTGAATGTTCATTTCTCTACCATAAGCCGTCTCCAAAGGCGTTTCAGAGAATTTGGCAGTACATCCAACCAGCCTCACAACCGCAGACCACATGTAACCACACCAGCCCAGGACCTCCACATCCAGCATGTTCACCTCCAAGATGGTCTGAGACCAGCCACTCGGACAGCTGCTGAAACAATCGGTTTGCATAACCAAAGAATTTCTGCACAAACTGTCAGAAACCGTCTCAGGGAAGCTCATCTGCATGCTCGTCGTCCTCATCAGGGTCTCCACCTGACTCCAGTTCGTCGTCGTAACCGACTTGAGTGGGCAAATGCTCACATTCGATGGCGTCTGCCACGTTGAAGAGGTGTTCTCTTCACGGATGAATCCCGGTTTACACTGTTCAGGGCAGATGGTAGACAGCGTGTGTGGCGTCGTGTGGGTGGAGTGGCCCATGGTGGCGGTGGGGTTATGGTATGGGCAGGCGTCTGTTATGGACGAAGAACACAGGTGCATTTTATTGATGGCATTTTGAATGCACAGAGATACCATGACAAGATCCTGAGGCCCATTGTTGTGTCATACATCCAAGAACATCACCTCATGTTGCAGCAGGATAATGCACGGCCCCATGTTGCAAGGATCTGTACACAATTCTTGGAAGCTGAAAACATCCCAGTTCTTGCATGGCCAGAATACTCACCGGACATGTCACCCATTGAGCATGTTTGGGATGCTCTGGATCGGCGTATACGACAGCGTGTACCAGTTCCTGCCAATATCCAGCAACTTCGCACAGCCATTGAAGAGGAGTGGACCCCCAATAAAACAAAACTGCACATTTCAAAGTGGCCTTTTATTGTGGGCAGTCTAAGGCACACCTGTGCACTAATCATGGTGTCTAATCAGCATCTTGATATGACACACCTGTGAGGTGGGATGGATTATCTCAGCAAAGGAGAAGTGCTCACTATCACAGATTTAGACAGATTTGTGAATAATATTTGAGAGAAATGGTGATATTGTGTATGTGGAAAACGTTTTAGATTTTTGAGTTCATCTCATAAAAAATGGGAGCAAAAACAAAAGTGTTGCGTTTATATTTTTGTTGAGTGTACTATAAAATAAATAAGTTGTACTCAACAAAGCCAAGAAGATGATGTTCTCGACAGAGAAAAAAAAAGTTAAAACATTTATGATATATATGTGGCCTCACACATAAACTACCAGTCAAAAATTTTACAATGCTCTAATTTTTTCATTTAAAAAAAATGAAATTCAAGTAGTTCAAGTCCAGTGCATAGCTTAAAATAGTACAAAGAAGAACTGCCAGAAGTTAAAAACAGGTAAGGTTACCCAAAACTGAAAAAATAACGTACATGTCTGAATTATACGAAAAGGTCTTTTTTCATGAAACAAGAAATGTGTTCACAACTTAAACTGTTCTGCAGCAATAGAGGTTGATCAAGCCTTGAAAGTTGGTGCCACCAAATCCTACAGGTGTCCAAACCTTTTTTGATTACTTACAACCCCTTCTGTTTGCATAAAAGTAGCGTTGGAACACTACATTCATCAGCATTATTTGATGCTTTCTTTTTGTTTTACTTTTGGGATTCCTCCCTTCATTTATTTATGTAACAGTGAGACAGGACTTGGCAAGCATTACAAGTTTCAGACAGGATATCAAACCATCAGGCAATCATGGGAGTTTCATCTGAAAATAATTTGCAAAAGCAATTTTTAAGATTACAAAAAAAAGCTAATGATAGGTCTGCACATTGGATGGTGGCTAACACTTTCGCCTGACAGCTAGAAGATCCCTGGTTCGCAACCCGGCCTTCGTCGGATCTCTCTGCATGGGGTTCGCATGTTCTCCCTGTGTATGTGTGGGTTTTCTCCGGGTCCTCTGGCTTCCTCAGTTGGGAGCGACTCCAGCCCACCCACCCCCAAAATGAAAATTAGGCCTTCCTTTAGTACTTGCTTATCCTAAACATATTTTATGCATTGTTCCTTTGGAATAGTGTCTATTTGAGGCATCATAGAATTCTCTACCTTGTGAAAGTGCTGACTTTCACCAAACCTTCTCTTTTTTATTTCACCCAATTCTTACTGTTCCCTTTTTTCAAATACAGAGGGCTTTGAACAGTCTATTTCCTTTAAAGACTTTAGGAGGGAGGAATGGCATTGCTATTTTCAGGACAGCTGTCTCTTTTGACTCTTCCACTGAAAGCTTGATGCAATGAAGTGTTACTTTTCTGTTCACTGTCCTGTATGGACAGTGACAACCTGATCTTATTCATTAAAAAAAATAAGCGTTTGTTCCACAGTCCTCCTTGGGACATGTCAGTTTCACACCATGAGGTGTTTTTTTTTTTTCTCAGATAGCATAGCCTGAGCAAATGCAGTGTCACTGAGCTTGCTGTGGAGGTGACAGAAGATAGACTGATCATCAGACACTGATTCTGCCTGCCTGTCTATCTGGAAGTCGACTGGATCTCCATCTTTTTTCATGCCTGGCTACCATATCCCGCAGTAAATAAGCACCCAAACAACACAAGTAACTCCCCTCCTCCCACCACACACACACCCTGCTAAGCCACTAGGCCTGCCAGGAGGACTTTTTTCTTCTTCTGTGATGTATGCCGTCACTCCACCCTATTATTACCTCTGACTGTAATAGGCACCTCTGTTCCCAATCAAGTTTTTACTTTCTGGCTGAGAGAGAAAACAGTTTTGCAGAAGACACATTTTATGCCTCGCACACACGCTGTAATGTCTGCCGGTGTCATCTACTTTGGCTGCTGGCCTAGCTCCCCCAGATTGTTCACACAGCATTTTTACTGCTCATAAAGACTCGCAGTGTTGCCAGAATGCTGTCAAAACGTTCAAAGGGGCCTTATGTTGTTTATTGTCTGCTTTAGGATGGCTAGAAGGTGGTCTGTCTGTCTCTCTGTATTTTAACTCTGCGTCCTCACCAAAGAACAATGAGTTCTTGCACACAGACAGCAGCAGATTGAGAAGAGGTCGAGAAGAAGAAGGGATAGAAATAAAACCAAATTGCTGTCTCTTCACAGCTCCCTGTATTAATTATATGCAGTGGCGGCTGGTGGTGAAATTTGTTGGGTGGGCTAACAAATGCATAATACTGATTAAATGGTTAACACAGCTGCAAAAGCAACATCACCTATGATACACACAGTTTCATCAACTTACAGGTACACTATACTTTTTTAGTGCTCTACATCAGCATTCTCTCTCACTCACTGCGCTCACACACACACACACACACACACACACACACACACACACACACACACACACACACACACACACACACACACACACACACACACACACACACAACTACAAAACGTGTTCCAACTGCAACGACTGCCCACAGATAGCCTGCTGCACCTGTCTTATTACAACTGTTTGGCGACATGTAGTGCAAAACACGCCTTCAGTACAACAGATGACCTCAGCAAAAACAAGGTGTCACAGTCCTTTAACAGGTCAACGTGGGCCTACCTTATTTGAAAAGAAGCTCACATCGACGGCCGATGTGATCCCAGTCTCTTAACTTCCAGCTTTTCCTCCAAAGACATTGAGGAAAATGGACATGAAAGCAAATAATCCACCTTGTTCATGCTAACGCCCGCCATAGCTTAACCTTTTCTCGCTGCGTCAAAGGCCTGTGGGCTGACTGAAGTGAGCCCAAATGATCAGTAAATCACGGGGGCGGGACATGACACCTGTCAATCACTTACAAGAACGAAATGAATGAAAGCGGACTGTATCTGCTGGGACTGTAAAAAATAAGCCTATTTAGAGATATTCTATGTTTTTTCTTTTGACTGATTGGTACTTTTGCTACCTTTGTTTTCACCTAAACTTAAAACAATCTGTTGTAAGTTATTTAAAAAGTAATTTTCTCATCTTTTTTGTGTTGGCCTGGGAGGGCTTAGCCCTGTTAGTCCATTTATACCAGCTGTCCCTGATTATATGCTTCAGTCCTGCTTTCCACTTTGGTCCACCTCTGTCCCTTTGTCGCAGGTCAAGGTGTTAGAAGTTGTTTACATGATTTTTCTTTCTTTTTGCAGGTTAGAGAGGACTAGGGAGCAATTTTGAGATGATTCTCTTTGACAATGTACTCACGAATGGAAGGAAAAACAGAGCAGACTGAGGTAATCACCAGGGACAGGGAGGAAATGGGAGCTGAATCACCCTGCAATTGTCTATCCGTTTTCTTCCTCTGTTATCTTTGTCACTTTCTGGCTCACTCTCAGACACACTCACCCATGCTGCTACATACCTACAAACAAAAACACTTCTAATCTGTTTTTCAACCAATTCAAACATCACAGACTGTGAACCGCTGTCCTCCTAAAGTGAAAGTGATTGACCAAGGACCTTTAACATTCGCTCACGTAGCCTGCATTACGATGTTTCCTTTGGGCCCAAAAAGGTCTGAAGAACAACAGTATGTTAAAGCTACAAAACCTGAAAAGTGAAAAGTGAAGTGCAAGGAAGTCTTTGAAACTTGCATTCTTACTAATGACCAATGCAGCTCGGACGACCTCACCAGTGACTGAAAGAAGTCAGATTGTGTAAAACAATGACCCCACTTCTCACTCAATCTATTTCCTTAACAGACATTTTCTCAAGGATTTTATGGTCTCCATATCTAGTTTTGAATACTGCATGGTGTTCATTTTGTAAATTCTGGTCCCATTATGAGAATAATAAGAACAAAGCAGGGTATTTTTAATCTTGTAATCGTTATGATTGACAGCTCTCCACCGTATTGGCATGTGTAGTGTCCTTGAAAACTAAGGCAGATCCACCTCTTGCTTGTTGTGTTTCAACAAACCAAGACAATGATAGGCAAATGCCAAAATGAAGGCTTCAAAACAGCAGCCTTAAACCTACAGGGGACCACACGGTAGTTGCATCCATTTTTTTTGTACAGTCTTTTCAAACAAGATGTCAATATTGTGTTTACAGCTTGTTCCCGTAGATTGTGTATGAAAGATGACAGAAGACAAAGTAACCCAAAACAGTAAATGAAAAATGAAAGCAATGGACCTGAAATATGTGAAACTGCTCTGCAGAGTAATGAGCATCTGTAAAATTAAACAATAATTCCTTGTGGTTTCATCAAGACGTCTAATATAAAAATATTCATTAGAGAAGATTTTAACTGGACTTACTGTGATGCCACAAATAATACTCACTTGTACAACCATGATAAATGGCTGGCATTCCTCACATTGCAGCAGGAAGGTAGCATAATGTTAAACAAACAAGACCTGAGATTTTTTCCCCTCTCCCCTTAGGAACAGCACCGACAATACAATTCAAGAAGATTAAATGAGATTTTAAAAGAAATTCTCCTGGTACTTTAGGGCACTATTGATGTTAGAGCGGTAGCAAAGTAAAGGAAGCCAAAGGAACTGGGGTGTTTTCGAAGTTATAGCAAAACAATAATAGAATTCACAGGGTTATTGTCATGCAGATGAAGGGACATCAATATCATCTGCCATATAAATAACAGTGTAAACATGAAAAATATTTAATTACAAAAAGCATATTCATCGGTGGAGTACTAGATTATTTCTAGCAGTGAGGGTAAGATAACCCTAAACTTTATATCTGTGATACACACAAGAGTGGAAGCTACATGTGTATGAGTAACAATTCCAAAGAATCTGAGAGAAAAGTGAGAGAAATTGGAAAATAAGTTTCAAAATGTGTGCATTCATCAGTGTGTGTTTGCAAGAAAGAAGAACTTGGTTGCCAGACTACGGAGCTGAAAGATGTGCTTGACCAATAATCCATTAGCCTGCCCAGTCTGGCTGTGTACTGTATGGGCAGACATAGCCATTGTTTGAAGAGGTCCTGGGTGAAAACTGTAATTAAGCCATTGCTATTGGACGGATGAAGAAAGCTGATGCAAGGGCAGCTGAGAAAAGCAACACATCATAATCAATACTGTCATCTTTACCCATTGTTTATACACTCTTTAGCTCTTTTCACTGGGAGCTACACAAAGTGTTGCTGTCTTATAAGTCATTTTTATCGACTTAAATTGGCCTGCCCATCTTTTGTTTTGACCTGTGTTTCATTCTGTGTTTTCAGAAGCAAAAGAAAACTAGTTTAGTGTTGAAGGGTCAGCAGATGACTGGCTGTCTGGATGGGTCAAACTTGTGCACGGTTATTTTTTGAATTATCTCCACTGCCTGAGAAAGATCTGGTGCTTGCAGATCATGTTAAACAGTATTCATACAATTAGGCTCATTAGAAATAATGACTCATGTCAGTAATCACAGAGTAATTCACTTTTGCTGTATTAAGCTGTTACTTTGAGGCCTGTATTTTCAATTTTGTCTTTGTAAAATATTTGTTTTCATTGTCTACAAGAGGAAATATTCATTCAGCTCACTTTTGAGAGGTGATAAAATGTTCCTACCATTTTACATTTATGTGATATTGAACAGGAGTGTACTTACTTCATACACATTGTGTTGTGCATGTCTGCTGGAGCAGATCTGTTTATGGAAACACACGCACACGCACACACACACACACACACACACACACGCGCGCACACGCACACACACACACACAAAGGCAAAATCTCAATCTTTTTAAGTACATGGGGAGAACCACCAGATTCAAATGGAGGAACTCGCATGTACTTACATGCATTAACAAGCACTGGCCATACTGGAAGCCATAGCATTTTTCCATATTGTACCATTCAGTATCATTCACCATCGTAGTCATTCACTTTGCTGTGGTTACATTCTCATTCAAGTGCACATCAGTTTGTTTACTATTCCGCTTGGTGGCACAGAAATGCAAAGAAGAGAAATGATTCTCCATCTCCACTGATTAATTAAAATAACTAGTACAGACAAATTATACTAGTAATTTCACTCATAGTAATTTTACTTTTTTACTCTTTCCAAACCACTCTACGGTTCTCAGCTGCATCTCACTGTCTCATAAGTCACCTTTGAAACTAAGTAATTTCTACTGGCTGAGAAAGACCATGAGATGTAGTTGGAAAGTCTGAAAAAGTATCATGACTGGTAACAGAATGCAAATGGAAAGTTGTCTTACTAGGGGTAAACACACACAGTTTTCTTGTTCTTTGAGGAAACACGACACGACAATCTTGCACAAAGTAGCCACCACTGACAGAGCTTCAGGGTTGGATACAATACAATGCCGTCCTGCTTTGGCAACAAAACTATCCAGTAGTTGTTGAATAGTTGAATAAATTAGGGGACTGAAAGTCAGGCTTCTCATTAGGATTTTACTTGTTTGTGACCAACAAAGTTTCACAAATTTAATCAGAAATTTAAGGTGCAATAACAGCCTCACGTGAACTGATCAGACATACACCATGAAAAATATTTAACAATGCTGCAAACTGTCCTTTGATTGAAACATATGACACACTCCTTCTTTGGCTCTCCTTCCTCCAACTTGTGGTTTTTAAGTAAATCTGTTCTGTTTTTACCTCCGCATTCCTCTCCACCCCAGTCTCCTGTTCCAGGCACTCCCTCACTTGAAATGACTGTGACAGAAATGACGACAAGGCAAATCTGTCAAACCGTCTCTCCCACAGCTGGCTGACAAACTGTGTGTGTGTGTGTGTGTGTGTGTGTGTGTGTGTGTGTGTGTGTGTGTGTGTGTGTGTGTGTGTGTGTGTGTGCCCATGTTTTTGCTATATTGTGGGGACCAAATGTCACCACAACTGTAGGAAAACCAAAAACTATCACTTGTGGGGACCTCATTTTGGTCCCCACAAGTTTAAACAGTGTTTTCTTGGCCATGTTGTTGTTACTGAAAAAAGTAAAAGTGCAAAAACGTTTCTTTAGGGTTAGCCATTGTTTTGGTTAGGGTAAGGGTTAGATATGAATGGGAGTCAATGGTATGTCCCCACAATGATAGCAAGACACACACACACGTGTGTGTGTGTGTGTGTGTGTGTGTGTGTGTGTGTGTGTGTGTGTGTGTGTGTGTGTGTGTGTGTGTGTGTGTACTTGTTTCTGCTATTCCGGTGGGGACTTTGACCTGACTATTTGCTATAAAGGTGGGGACTTGTCTTACGGTGGGGACCTAAAATGAGGTCCCCACGGGTGGCAACACCATTTTCTTGGCCATATTGTTGTTAATAAAAAAATGTAAAAGTGCAAAAACGTTTGTTTAGGGTTAGGCATTGATTTGGTGATGGTTAAGGTTAGGGTTAGGGTAAGGGTTAGGAGTTAGATATGAATGGGAGTCAATGGTAAGTCCCCACCGGTATAGAAAAACAAACATGTGTGTGTGTGTGTGTGTGTGTGTGTGTCTGCCTGCCTGCCTGCTGCCAACATGTTACATGAACACCCACACATCTGCAGACTTGTTTGTTGAGGATGCATTCTGCAAACCGTCAATCACATGTTCAGCCATACTAGCCAGAATTCCTTGGGGCTGTTCACATGTTAGTCCACATGGGCGTAGTCTGTATATTAGCAGGAGCTGGTGCAGTATGTCTGCGCATTGTACACATCTATGCGTGTCCATGTACACAGTGTTTATTGAAAGTGAAACTTAAAACGTTTGACTTACCCTTCTGGCTTACATTCCTCTGTTCAGCTTGCACAAACCATACATTCACTGACTGTATGGCTGTTTATGTTTACTCTTACTCAGTGAATATTTACTCTATGAGCCTTGATAAACAATCACAGCATTGTATATTATGTTCTGTGGTCACTGTGTCATTTTCGTCATGACCTGAACCTTGGGAAAATAAAAGGCAATATGAAGTGAGAAGTAGACAGTTATGGTGTTTGGGATTTCTTCCTGTCACACACAAGACTTGACTTTGGATATTGTGGCCATGTTTCTCTGTTAAAACGCTACCTTATCTCTGTAAACCGTGTACCAGTATGTGACTTTCTTAGATATAGCAACAGTGGAGCCTGTGGTGTTTCATCTATGCACCAGTAGCCAAAGTAGTGCATCCCCATTTGGTTGTATTGCCATTGTTTTTGTGTTTTTTTTAATAAACCAAAGTTCTGCCATGATACCATATGTACCTCCTTTGAGTTCTGGGAAGCAAAACATGCTGGATGCCATTTCAGCGAAATAAATGTATTTTGATTCTCATATTACCAAAGAATGTATTTCTGGTATTCACTAAGTTTTTATTCAAAAGTTTTTTTTGAAACATTTCATCTTGCAACAGCAAGGAGGGGTCTCTTTCATGTATGTAATCCATAGAGTTTGATGTTATACACTATGCTTCAAACTGTCTGAGCTGTCACAGAAACTCAGAACTCCAATTATTACCCTGTTGCCATGCTTTATGCAGTTGCGAGAAAGTTTTCCAGAGCTAGACTGATTGCTGTGGCTCAAATTGTTGGTACTATGGCTCATTTTATACCTCCTGATTATTACTACGAGTGTATTTTGCAAGAGGTTTTGTGGGTTACACACAATTGCTCTTAGTTTTGTTTCAGTGGTCACAAGTTGTCTAATCTGTATGTGTCTATATTTTCAACATAATCTTTCTAAAGTAATTGTTTTTGATGATCACTGCACAGCTTGTATAATCCAGTTATAGGTAATTATGTTGTAAGGTATTTATGTTGAGGAAATGACATGTTGTAACAAGAAAGGCACTCAGAGAGCACAGTACTCAACCAAGTCTGCTCAGTCGTATCATTTCCGATGGGTAATTCTTTTTTTCTTTTAAAATGACCTTGCGGTGAGCACAGGCGTGTGTTATGCATGTGTACAATATGTACAGATACCAAATCATGTGACCAAAATATGTAGCTGGCAGCAGGCATTGATGAGACTCAGAAACACCTCCACAATTTATTCAGTTATTCCTTGTATGATTTCCAATGGATAAGTCTCGATAAGTCCACAGCAGCTGATTTGTAGCACGATCGCAATCATATGATTGTTAGCAGGCAGCTGATGTAGTGTTCACTTGTGATAGTTACAGTGAGGCTGTGCTGTTGTCTCGTAATGACACCGAAATCTTTAACAAATCCATGGATTTAGACTTTAAGCCCCATCACTGCCAAAATCTAATCACTTGGTCTTTGTGTCTTTCTAACCTTCGGTAAAAATTACACACAAATCTGTTGGTTTATGTTTGAATAAGGTTGCTAAAAGTCAGACAAACAGACGGAGAGACAAACAGACGGACAAATGTACGCAGATCATCACATAACTCCACCGTCTTCCTTGCTTGATTAATAAAATGAAACAGATGAACTAAAAGAACACTGATAAAGTGCAGTTAGCAGCTATTCAAGAACTCTCAATCATATCAGATGATCTTCATCGTAATATGGAGGCTGCCATGTGAAAAGTTTATGGAACATTCAAATTTCCATGTTTTTTTCACAGCAATTTAAGAGTTTCTCATCAGTGTCGGCATAAAACTGAAACTCGGCTCCCATCCATGTATTGTATTTAAGAGTACTGATTCTATGAGAACTCTGAATGTTTCCTGTGATATACAGTGCCTATCATAAGTATTCACCCCCTTTGATGTTTCACCCTTTTATTGCTTTCATAAATCAATCATGGTTAATAAAATGTAGCTTTTTTAACAAAAAAAAATATTGGAAAAAACTCTTTAATGTCAAAGTGAAAACAGATTTCTATAAAGTAATGTTAATGAAAGAACATTATATAAATAAAAATAATTGTTTGCATAATTATTCACCCCCTTTTTAATTTAATGGTCTAATTCAATAGAGGTCCATCAAATTGTTGCCAAAAGTCTCATAATTAAATGGTAAATGGTAAATGGTCTGTATTTATATAGCGCTTTTACTATACCTGCAAGGTACCCAAAGCGCTTTACATGATACGTCACATTCACCCATTCACACACACATTCACACACTGATGGCGGAAGCTGCCATGCAAGGCGCTAACCACAACCCATCAGGAGCAATTCGGGGTTAGGTGTCTTGCTCAGGGAAATGAAGATCACCTGAGTGGTGTGGGTGTGTTTCAAGTGATTGAGTTGTAAAACACCTGTGTCTGAAGGGTCCAGAGAGTGGTTGATCAGTATCCATGGCTACCATTACACCATGAAGACAGAAGGACACTATAAGCAACTCAGGGAAAGGATTATTGAGAAGTACAATTCAGGAGATGGTTACAAAAAAATTTCCAAGGCACTGAACATCCCCCGGAGTTCAGTGAAATCAATTATCAAGAAATGGAAGGAATATGACACTTTTGTGAATCTGCCTAGATCAGGCCGAAATTGCAGTGGCCAGATGTGCAAGACTGACTGAGACCTATCCAAACAGACTCACTGCTGTGATTGCAGCCAAAGGTGCATCTACTAAATACTGACGTGAAGGCAGTGAATAATTATGCAAACAATTATTTTCATTTATATAATTTTCTTTCATTAACATTACTTGATAGAAATCTGTTTTCACTTTGACATTAAAGAGTTTTTTCCAATACATTTTTTTTGTTAAAAAAGCTAAGTTGTATTGACCATGATTGATTTATGAAAGCAATAAAAGGGTAAAACATCAAAGGGGGTGAATACTTATGATAGGCACTGTATGACAGTCGAGACCTCAGCAGCAAATCATCCATGGATAACACAGATTATCTTGTAACAGGTCAGCCTCTGGGATACATTAGACAAGTGGACAGTTGGTTCTTCTGGTCAACATACTGGATGTCAGAAAAAATGGGCAGTTATAAACAGGGTGTTCAAGGATGGGCTGGAAGAAGATTATCTACGACAGCTTAAACTTGCAACTTGCATGATTGAAAGGATCTGTTGCTGGTTGTTCTGTGTAAGTGTGTAATTAATTCTCATATTATAATGGATGTATTTGTATTCTGACTATGCTTATACATGCTTGTGTCTGCTCTGATAAGAACCTCCTCCTACTCTGCGAGAACTCTTAATTTATTCTAAACCTAGTGAGATTAAAATAACTCTTTAAAATCACGAGGGGATCGAATCCATAACCTACCCTTTTCTCTTACGGTGCTAATTACTCCCCTGTAATGAAAGTAATCAGCACTTGAAGTGATGTTGCATAGGGAGTGCTTGTTTATGATTGCTAGTATCACCCTCTGCATCTTTGCGCTTTCTATAACAAGCCTAAGAAATGAACTGATTCACTGGAGCAATCAGATAATGGATAGTGTATCTTGAATATTGATGACACACTCATGTAGCATCTGGGAACAGGTTGGGCATGAATCTGCAAAAGATCACGTACTGACAAGTGAGGACGAAACCAAAGCACCAAGCCTGAATGTTAGAGTTTGTCTTTTGAAAAACAGGTAATGAATGATGTTTGTGTGCCATATTGTATGGAAAATTCCTTCAGTGTTGGTTCTACCATGAACAGTAACAGAAAGGAGTAAAATCATCTTCTGTGGAGTCACACAACTCATTCATGACTTTTCAAAGATTAGCTTCGGGGAACAATTAAGTTTGATGTCATTTTCACTGTCAAAAGGAACAAGAACCAAATGTTTTATTTTTAATTTATTTTTTAAAAGTCAAAGGCTATTTTAAGATGAGACAATACTTGTGCTGTGTTCTTGGGATAACATGTTTCCAAACATTTGCTAAAAAATCACAGAACAAATGCAGAAAAATATTAAAGTAATACAGATGACAGTGGAAGAATTATCAATCCATTTTCTACACTTACTTGTCTTGTAGAGGGTTGCAGGGGATGGACGTTTACAGGCAGTACACCTTGGATGTGCAATTAATCCATCACAAGATTAACACAATGAGACAGACAAACTGACACACTCGCAACTGTGGTCAATTCCAAATCAGTTATTGCACCATGTACACTACGAGTCAAAAGTTTGGACACACCTTCTCATGTAATGGTTTTTCTTTATTTCCTACATTACAGATTCTCACTGAAAGCATCAAAACTATGAATGAATGCATATGAAATTATATAGTAAACAAAAAAGTGTGAAATAAGTCAAAACATATTTTTGTATTTTAGATTCTTCAAAATAACCACCGTTTGCTTTCATTGCTGCTTTACACACTCTTGGTATTCTCTGGATGAACTATGTGAGGTAGTCACCTGAAATGGTTTTCCTTAGCTGACTGAGGGTAAATAAAAGCCAATTTTCAATTTGAATTTCTTAACTAAATTAGACACGTGTATTTTAAATGACAGCACTTTATCAGTCCAAATTCTTACAGGTGTTATAAATACAGTAAGTACTTATAAGACACTCTTTCATTGTATCATTTATTACTAAATAATAACAAAACAATAACCAACCATTTTACAATATTATTATTACCACATTATTATTAAAATTATTGGCAACCTGTGAATGTCATATCTATGGATAATGTCAGTAATTAGCAAATGCAGCACGCAAAGCACAGACATGTGGAGGACACACAAAAATGCACAAAAATGTGCTGAAATGAAAATCTTTGAAATCTAACTTTTGAGTCATTTGTTTAAAATTATTGAGACATTTTCATCAGTTCATCAGATTTCTCGTCTTTCTGTTTCAGGTTTGTTTTGCATCTTCAGTGTAGAGGCATCTAGTGCCAGCTGTTTGTGGCTACTGTACCTGTGAGGTCACATTTGGGCAGTCACCGAGGAAGACAGGGCATGGATATAGTAATTAAAGATGCTTGGTCTGATCTACACGGTTTCCACAGTGTGTGCTGATTCTGGCCTTAATGACTGGGTGGTGACTGATTACAGACTGAAACTCCTGTTTCACCTTGTCTTATGTTTAGTCTTCCTGCTAGGCTGAGTAGGAGGCAAGTAATGTTTGACTGTAAAAAAAGGGCTTAATGCATCCACCCAAACACCTACTGCTATTGAGGCACTCCAGACATGAATGCTGATTCATTTATTCTGGAATTTATGAGAACAGAGAGGGTTTTTTAGACTGTGGTATTGTCAATTAGTAGAAGTAATGTCATGAGTTGGGCAGTACAACAAACAACAATCTGCATTGTGTATGCATGAAGATGCCAAGTCTTTCAATACCGCCCTTCCTTTCTTTTTTCAGGCCTGCTGAAAATTCCCCATGACCTTTTGTGTATAAATGACAGAAAATTACTAATGTATGAGCTGGCCCTTTGAACAGAATCAATCTCTTTGAGCCAGTAAAGTTTTTGGTTGTTATTGCACACCTTATTTTTCTTGATATTTCTTCACCTACTGATGTAACTATGTTCTACAAATAATAATTATGCAAACAATAATGCAAACACTTTCCTTGTCTAAATAAGGAGGCAACAATTTGAAAAATCTGATTCTCTCTCTTTTTTTTAACTTCAGGGTCCAAGTGTTTCAGCAATTTTTTTTTTCCCCTGAGAATTCAAATGAGGTGAAATTCTTTAAATGCATGATACCTTGCTGTATAATACTTGCTCTGCTCAAATAGACTTAACATTTGCTTTGAAATCCCACTGGAATAAATAAATACCTGAAACTTGTACTTATCCAACAAACACACACTGCGCTACACACACACACACACACACACACACACACACACACACACACACACACACACACACACACACACACACACACAAAATATTTGTTTCCCATGTAACCATATGCAAAAATTGTGAGGTGGGGGCGTAGTGCGCTAAGACATTCGTGTGTGTCTATGTGTGTGTAGGTGTGTGTGTGTGTGTGTGTGTGGGGGGGGGGGTGAATATAGGGGTGAAAATGCTTTATCTGCTTCCTCCATCTGTTGCAAGGAAATACAGGATCCTGGCTCTTGACGGTTTGCTGACATGTACTATCTGCACAAGCTGTTGAGTGACAGTCAGACTATGAGATACAGACAGAAAAGAATGCAATAGAAAACACTTGAAAAGATCAGAGAGATTACAAGGCCGGGAAATTATTGCATTTAATCGATTTTCTCCTCGAATTTCTTGGGTTTTTTTTTTCATTCATTTGTGTCTCATCTCTCTCTGACAGGAAACATTTCTTGTTATTCCCCTTTTCCTGTCACTGGTTATATTCCTGTTTCACCTCCTCCACTCTTGCATGGTTTTGGCACACAATGTAATAAAACTTTTGACCATTTTGTTAACAGTCATCTCTTACAAAGACAACAAAAAAATCATTGTTCTTAAAGATTAATTATTTCGCCATGCTTTACATTGTGATTAGTGGTTTTTAGTACTTACAGCATGATGTACAGACTTTATAATGATGATTTCACGTAGCATTTCGGGCTTCATATATTCATGTCACAGAACAACAAACATATCCAGTGTATTTTTGATCAGAAGATAGCCATTGATACATTAGGCTAGGATTTTTTTTAAACCTGTCTGGCTGGATTGTTTTATGTTCTGAAAAAGAAGTGTTCATCATCTGGATAAAGATGAATTTTGTTACTTGTTGACATTTATGTCTACAAACATCATATACAGTAGGAAGCTCATTACTTTTTATTAGTGACAGTAATCATTGCATTTCCCCTTAGCTGGTCCTTAATAATAGCTTCTAAATGCATGGAAGGATTTGTTAAAATGTATAAATTCATCACTCAAAAGATCTCTTAATAATGGTGTAGCCCAGTCTAAATACCCTTTTAGACTAAGTTGTGTATATAATTAAAAGAATTAATAGTTAAACTGAGTTAAAATGTTATTTAAGTGGTTGATGTGTGTTTAAGAGCAGTAGAGATCATTTATTGTCATTTTTGTTTCATTTGCTGTCATTAATACATTCCATGTTTATTGTGTTATGTACCTTTAAGGTAGTGTCTACAGATACGGACCCGTACCCGTAGCCTGTGGCCTACGGATACGGCACTTTCCCTTACTATAAATATTAATGAATATGAATATTAATGAATATACATGAATATTAATGAGCCGGCTGATGAACGCGCTTTGTGATTGGCTGGTAATCTGACGCACATAAATATTAATGAGCCGGTTTGGTAATCCGAGTGATGAAGGCGCTTCCGTGATTCGAG
Organism: Acanthochromis polyacanthus; assembly: GCF_021347895.1. Lineage (NCBI taxonomy): Eukaryota > Metazoa > Chordata > Actinopteri > Pomacentridae > Acanthochromis > Acanthochromis polyacanthus. The sequence goes on along the minus strand of NC_067126.1, from coordinate 16,876,644 downwards.
GTGAATCTGCGTGCCGAACAAAACAAATGGCGGAACTAAAAGCCAGCAAACTACAAGTATTTTTTTACCTTCAAAAGTAGTGACAGACTATTACATATTAACAACCTAAACAAAACCCTGACGTATTTTCTACGTCTGTCAACACAGACACTGCACGTCAGTCACTTTAGTGTTAGTGGACTCTGTTGAATGGCTAAGTTACATAACCACAAACAAATCTCAGAATATCACAGTAAATCGAGTTTGTGTTTTTTTTTAATTCATGCCGAATTAAAGAGCTGCTCCTCACCATTCACGAGTGTTTGTTTCATATTCGACATCCTTAATTTTATCTTGTAAATTAGCGTCCGAAATTAAATGGGAACATTTGCAATGGAGTTCGTCAGCCGCTTCCACCACTGAACGCGGTAAACTAATTAATAGGAACTGGACTTCAAACAATTTAGACACGGCGTCTAAAAGCGTAAAAACTGCAATGTCTAAAGTGTGAGAGGAGACGGTGTATTTTTGGTTAAATTATACAATTTTCGCCGTCAAAGTCATTCATATAAACTGCCTGTAATGTGCAGCAAATAGTAGTTAACTGGCGCCAGCTCTTCAGTGACCTTAACGGGTCCGTACCTCTAGTACAGATGCTACGGGTACGGGTCCGTACCTCTAGTACAGTCCGTACCTGTAGCATCAACCTTCCTTTAAAATGGATGTAGTTTGTTTGAAACGCACATTGGGATAGCGTGGTCTGTGCGCCATCTAGTTTGGTTTTCTCAAGTCTGGTCAATCATTCCTGTTCTGTTATTGTTGTTGGTTGGCCTGACCTGGGCAGCGAATCACAATAGATGTGGGCGGGATGAACAACGGAAACCCCGTAAGGTACGGAGCACGGGCACGGTAGATGAAAAAACAGTGAGGAGCTGTATACACGTCGGGAAAAATACTTCGGGTGGAGTATTGTTCATTTTGGATGAATACAGAGTTTATCCGCTGGATGTGGACTTACTGTAACCTGTCGAAGGTAAATAATCCCCGTGTGTATGTTTTATGTCGAGTGTATTGAAAAGTGTGCGAACTTCGGTAGCCTGCTAGTGATGTTAGCTCCTGCTATCATGTAGCAGCAGACTATGCTGCTACGTTAATTGTTGCTAACTGTAGCACCGCTGTTAGTTTTCCACCAGCTTTGTTTGGTTTATGACGGAGGCGATCTGTCATTTTAGTAGACTGAGGACCAGGAAGCTCTCCTTGGACCCGGTAGAAGTGGGTAGCTGTCGTCACAGTCCTGCTATCGTTCCTGCTCGTCTGAGATGTTGCCGCTGCTGGGAATCTGCCATTGACCTCGCTCGTTTCCTTCGCTTTTCATTGCTGGTTTGCCTGTTTCGCCCGCTCATCCCGGTGACTGTGAGTACTGAACTGAAAGTGCACTGTTTTGTTTTCTGCTTGCGTAGCAAGTGAAACGGCCAATTGTTTTGGGCCTCACCGCTCCCGAGCATCGACACAGGCCTGCAACGGTTTTCTATTTCTTTTGGTTTAAGGACATTTCTTGTTTATGTGCAGCCTGAGTGTGTGGTGTTTATAACCATTGAACAGAGTATTCAAACCATTCATTGGGACATTACAAATTCTCTTTATTGAATTTTATTTTGCATATTATTTCTAGTATTTTCTACTTTTTACTAAATGAGATTTTGAATTTAAAGTATTGTGTGTGTGTCATACTTTACTTAGAGTTAGAGGTTACTTGAGTTTAGTAAAGTTTAGTGGTAGAAATTAGTAACTCAATTTCATTATTTCATTACCACTTGGAGGCACCGTCATTTATTCTTTAACTGAGTGTGAATTGATAACGTTTTGTTAGCTCTTCATTTATGTTATGTTAGTCAAGTACCCAGGACCCCGCCCATAGTACTACCACCCCTACGATTTCATTAGAAATATACTTAGCTACATGGGACGGGTGTTACAATGGCACCATATTTGAAGGCAGTAACACTTCGATTTATAAACTTTATATAACAAGTAATCCATTAGTAAATCTACTGAACAAATCAGTGACTGGATGTTCAAAATGACCTTGAGTTAAACAAAGATAACAATTTAATCAGTTGGTTTTGGTGCCAAAGAATAGCTGAGTTGAATGGGTGTAATGAGACAGAAAAACTCATTTTTTTGGTATGTATCTTCTGGAGTCAGTTGCTCTGTACCTTGTTGGTACAGCAGAAAAAATGTAAGAAATGCACAGATTAACTTTTTTTTCCAGTTCTGGATTGTCTGAATAAGCTTTACTATGATTGTCACTGGATAAAATCAAGAAAGATCTTAGTGTTTATGTTCAGTGTGAGCTCCACATGGTGACCAGTAGCTGACCAATATGATGCGAGCAGAGAAATCGTAAATTCTGACTTTAGAAGGTTGCCCGAAAAGTATAATCTGAGTTAACGCATTGTATAAGATTAACAAACATTGCCCAGCTTTTACTGTAGTCCCACTAGCATGCTGTACCTTAGTCCTGACAACATGAGGCAAAGAAGCTCCTCTTGAGTCTCTGTGTTCGCATTGGTGTTCCTCAGGAGCCGGCTAGAGTGTAGTCACTCAAACAGTCCATTGCTTTCTCCATCAGACTATGGTGGAGGTCCTCCATGATCTTTCTTGCTCTGACCACGCTCCTCCTCCACTACAGTTCTACAGTTTCATTTAGCAGATGCTTTTATGCAAAGCGACCTATATCTGAGAATAGATACAACACAAGTGAGGATCTAGTCAGGATAAGTGCCATAAAACAAGTTCAAGTGTGATGATAGGATTTTGGTACCTACAGGCAGTGTGGAAATAATTGGAAATTATTATTTTTAATTATTATTATCATAATGTAATTTTTTTGCATTCTGGATCATCTGCAGAGGTTTGACCATGCATGCGGGGAGGCCTGCCAATCAGGAGTTGCGTTGCATGTTCAGACAGGAAGGGTCTGATCTTCCTGATGTTGTCAAGGGTGAATCGACATGACTGAGCAACAGAGGCCACACAAGCCTTGAAGGTTAGCACTCATGTAGATGTCCTCCAGGAGTAGGGAGTGCTGTGTCCATGGTATGCTCTCCTGACCTCATCACCTTTTGTCGGGCTTTCCGGTCACGGGCAGAGCTGTTCCCCTGGGTGATGTTCACAATCAGAGCATTCTTCCGAAGAAAGCTTCATGAGTTATACGCCTGTTGTTTAACTCTTGTTTCCCTCTGTACACTTGATTTGATAGTTTGACATTTCTGTACAGCTATGTAATAGTAGTGCTGGAGTAATGCTAAAAGGCCAATCTTTGAGTTGTATTTAACTACTAGATAGAACTCATACAGAATGTCTCTGCACTTAGATTGGCAGATTTGGCTTGAAGGATATCAGACATGATAATTAATGCCGATATAACCTGTAGACAATGTGAGGAGACTTCAACAGTGGCTTGGTGGTTAGCACTTTTGCCTTGCACCTAGAAGCATGCGTAAAAATGAAATGGGGGGGGGGGGGGGGGGGGATGTAAATAAGCTAAAGTTATGTTTGATGGCAGTTTTTATTAATTGCTAATTCACTTCACCTTATGATTTTTGTTTTTGGTTTGCACTACTCTTCCAAGAAAAGATTCTAAAATGAGCAAACTAGGTGATGTCTGTTGGATATCCAGTTTGTTGTGTTGTTATTTTTTGTGAATTTTGGAAATACCAATAATCTAATCACCTTTGTCTTGTACTCAGATGGATTCATCTTTCTGGATGGAGTTTGCATTTTTCCAATTGGTAATTCTAAATTGTCCACAGGTGTGAATGTGGGGGTGATTGTTTGTCTCTATATGTAGTTCTGTGATTGAGTGGTGGCCTGTCCAGAGTGTCCCCAGCCTTCATCCTAAGCTAGCTGGGGTAGGCTTACGAGGCCTAATGAGAATTAAGCGATGTATAGATAATGGATACATGGATGGACAATGCAAGAAGCATACGGTACCTTTACTGTTATGTTTTATGAAATTCTGCTTTTTGTGGAAATGGAGGATCACGTTGGGGGGGGGGGAAGCATCCAACTGTACTTTCACATCATTTTGTCCAAGAAAAAGCAATACCATAAGGCAGTTTTAAATGCTGTTTAATACAACAATCATTTTCTGGCATTCTGAAAATGATCACATTGGTCGCCATCAGTGTTGAGTAGCTAAGGTGTAAGTCATTCTCTGGTGTTCTTTACCACAGCAACCCTAGGAAAAACATCTACTTGCCACTTACTATTTCCTCTACTGCTTCATCTTGGATGTGTTTTTCATGTCATGGGAGAGCCTGTATGAAGCAGATGTCCTATGGCTTCAGCAAAGGTTTTCCGATCTTTGACCAAGTCTTAAGGCAATTTAGTGATTCCTTGTATGAATCACAAAGAACAAAATTCTCGCCAACAAATCGAAGAATGAGTGCCAAATAACAGAACTTGAAACATCCTCAATAATTTCCCAGAGTATTATGTTTCTTAACATTACCAGCACTGGTTATCATTATCCTAAACTATTACTTTAAGGGAGCAGCCTAAACTCCCATTTGTTTAGAAACATATTTATCATTTTAATCACAATATTTATCAGGCCACACAGCAGCAAGGTACAACAATACCCAGAGAGAGAGAAAGACATAGACTCAATCTAAAAAAAAGCCAGCAAAATGGGGTGGCAGTTTCTTAGATCCAACCCGCAGGGGTAAATCTTTAGTCCTGAGCCATAACATCTGTCCAGGAGTGTAATTTGGGGCTGGACTTGGCTTGAAATTGCATTCTGGCAGAGGCACTGAGGAGAGCATAGCATTCATTTTTCTAAGTCCTCCCACAATGGTACATGTGGGTCTGGAATGATGGAACAACAATTTTCTGGCCCCGACTTGGGAATAAGGAGAATTTGTAGCTGAGAAAGCACAAGAAGGGTGGCATTTCAGAAAAGGCATTTGGTTGTGTACTTTGTGCATACTCAACCCAAGGAAGCTGCCAACTCCTCCAAGCCAGGGGCCTCATTTATAAAGCTTGCGTACGCACAAAACAGGGCTAGAAAGTGGCGTACGTCACTTTCTACGCAAAGGTTGTGATTTATAAAAACAAACTTGGCCTGAGAATGTGCGCACCGATGCGCCAACCTTGATGCTTGATGCTTGCTTACGCACAAAACAGGGCGTAAATCTCAAACTTTGTGTAGAAAGTGGCGTACGCTGTGTTCGTTGTGATTTCTAAAAACAAACTTGGCGTGAGAATGTGCGCACCGGTGCGCCAACTTTGATGCTTGCTTAAGCACATTTTGGAGACAGAGGGAACGGCAGTGCCAGAGGGTGAAGTGGTGAATTGAAACCAGATTGATCTCAAACCTTTTTTGTTATGACATATTAGACTTGTAGAGCCAGATAATCATAAACCCTCATTGTTGTAGATGTTCATATAGTGTGCCATTCGGCCTACGACTGTATTTGCAGAACTAAGTTCATATATCAAACTTCCATCTTCAAATGAAATAGAGCGGTGAGTGGCACTCATTGATTACTAATTTGGAAAAGGCATGTGACAATCAGTCCAATCACTGATCAAGTGGATAAATCGTGGGTGACAGCCGTGCGTAATGTGCAACCCGGTCTCACGGGGATTCGTGAAACTGTCACGTAAGTTTTAGTTTCGGTTTCGTGCGCACCAACACGATTTCGTCATGTTTTTCGTGCCGCTCACCACGAAATGTTTTTCGCTGTGGTAATCACATCTGAAAGTGGTTTATACCGGCGGATTCATGACGATCTAAGCTGTCCATCGGCGTATACTGCTTGTGTGATCGCGTTTGCGGCCGCCGGCCGCCGGACATTCTTGAAATTCCTATGCAAATTGGTAAGTGTACCACCGGCTTATGGTTAGGTTATGGTTAGGGTTATGGTTAGGGTTATGTTTAGGGACGATGTCATGCAAAATATAGCGTTGGATTCGCCACGGTTTTACATTAAAAATATACACATTCTTTTGAAATACGTTCTGAGTGGCACGAAAAGTCCGCCGTTTAAAATACATTGGTGCGCATTTCGTGGTGAGCGGCACGAAAAACATGACGAAATCGTGTTGGTGCACACGAAACCGAAACTAAAACTTACGTGACAGTTTCACGAATCCCCGTGAGATCGGGCTGTAATGTGGCACAATGGATGTACTGGCATTGCTGGAAGATCACGTTAAGAATAGAGAGAGATTTTAGGAATCACGGGGATTTGCCCATGACGATGACTGACTAATAAGCCGATTCAGATTCCCTAGAGCAGTACTCTTGGATCTATGTGCTGAACTGGGCCGTCTTAGACAGACCCACCCGCCGAAACCATCCCGGTACAGATACAGGAGCTGACGACTCCGGGGTTTCTGGCGACACCGGCTCCTTCCAGTGGGAATTGGCCGACAGGTATGTGTTTTATATGAAGAATATATGAGGTTACATTTGTTGTCTAAATCCTATCTGGGTCTGATATACAGTTAAATGATGTCCTTTAGGTCTGGGATATCACAACCATCCCTCAGCGCAATAATGCCAGCTGTTTTGGATGGCATTATAAACATGACCAGTCAACACATCAGGTTTCCTTCCACTGTGGGTGAACAGCCCAACATTAAACGGCAATTTGCAGCAATGTCCGGTTTCCCAAATGTAATCGGCGTAACTGACTGGACTCATGTTGCTGTAAGGGCTCCGAGTCTAGATGAATTAGTCTATGTGAACCTAAAAAATCTACATTCAGTCAGTGTACAAATTATTTGTACATCGGACATGATCATAACAAATTTAGTGGCAGGGTGGCCTGGGTCAACACATGATTCATTCATCCTGATGCACAGCAGTGAAAAGACTGCAGGCCGGCGCTGCGTAAAATACCGTGGATCAGCAGCTTATTTATATACAGGTGCATTCATGAGTTACTTTGCAGTGACCATTCATGGTAAAATGTGGGTGTGTTGTGGGCGGAATGTGAGGTGGATCCACCTGTCCAATCTTCCAGCTGGTGTGTGATTTATCAAGAAATTGCATGCAGCTGTGCGTACGCAAAGTTTTATAAATCAGGGGCGAAGGGCATACGTCCATTTCGTATTTTCGGCGTACACAAACTTTAGTATGGATCCTACGCAATGTTTTATAAATGAGGCCCCTGGTTATCCAAGGAGATCCATCCAGTACTGTTTCCAGCTCCTGATTGACTCATTCTGTTTGCTCAAGTTTGATAACCTGAGGACAGAGGAATATAGCCACGAAAGCAGAGCAGAAGGTCTCCCATACGGTAGCAGTTAAACATAAACTACTTTTTAGTTAAAAGTCAAACCTCACAAATGATCAGTGTTTTGATTAACACACGCAATCCTGCGTGTGTTAATGCAATACAATAACAAAAAAGGTTAGTCAAAACACATACATTAATAATACAGAACACCATATAATTGTCAATAGGATACAGAGCAAGAAATTTTTGTTTAAGAATTGACTGCAGTCCATTCAATAAATCACAATTCATAATACAACAAAGACAATTCAGTTGGGTTTTCTTGAAAATTTATTTACAATTGTTCCTCAATTCAAGTCAAAATGATCCATTCCAAATATTCCCAATGATCCCGTAACTAAATCAAAATAAGGAAGTTACTCAGAGTTCACTTCGTCAAAACAAAGGACATTCTTACCTGGGACAAACGTGAATAACTTTTCATGAAATGCCAGACTGAGGCACAGTGGATCTCTCACTACTTCTTTGCTGATGTCCTTCCTCATAATCATGTGGAGACATCCAGATATCTTGAAGTATAGTGAGGCAAAAGAAAATACCTGGAAAGAGCATCCAGCCTCACAGTCTGTAGACCTATACGATAGGTCAGACACAAGTTGAATCAACCAAAACACAGTCACCATCTAGCCTGTCTGGAGTGTAAACTTTTGGCTGTTTGGATGTATGCCACCTGGCTACCAAATAAAATGACCTGATGAAGCATGGTCTGATGGTTTTCAGTAGAATTTCTTAGTATCTGGTGGATAGGTGAAGCACATGGACCTAGAATTGACCTTGAATGCGTGTCCAGCCAGCCTGGTCTAGAAGTCCCATAAGCAGACACGCAAGGTCGCAAGGTTGGTATAACAGGTTTCATTATGAACGCAGCTAGAACTGAATACAATAAAGTAAGCTATACACAAGATTTTTGGAGCACAGGGCATGCAGTAAACACCTAAAAGCAAGTAGGTTGAAGCCTAACTAATATTTCTGGGTGTTGGTTAATTTAACTGGACCAGAAGCCATGTAACACAAAACGTGGTGAAAACACATAAACTCAAAACTAAACCAAAACAGAAGACAAGGATTTACAGAACTGGACTCAAAGAATTAACAAAGACTAAGTACTAGGTAAGAAGAACATGGACATTGGTGCCTTGTGCTATAAAAGTTATTCAGGAAGCTGCTCACTATTTTGCTGACTAGTGTTACAGAGACTGAATAGAATAGATTAGAAAAGAATAGGTCTCTATTGTCACTATTACAAAAACAATGAAAATCACTTTAGCACTCTCTGCATTAGCATCATTAAAGTATAAACTATATAAAGCAACAATACACACAGACTGAAAATACATGCAGCCAAAATATATTCATCTATCCATCCATTATCTATACACCACGTCATCCCCATTAGGGTCACGGAGGGCTGGAGTCCATCCCAGTTGACTTAAGGTGAAGACGGGACACTCTGGACAGGTCACCAGTCACAGGGATATATAGAGAGACAAACAACCATACTCACATTCACACCTACAGGCAATTTAGAGTAATCAATTAACCTCAGCATGTTTTTGGACTGTGGGAGGAAGCTGGAGTACATGGAGAAAACCCATGCATGCACAGAGAGAACATGCAAACTCCATGCAGAAAGATCCCAGGAAGGGTGGGACACGAACTAGGGATATTCTCGCTGCAAGGCGAAAGTGTTATCCTCCAATTCAATGCACAGCCCACCAAAATATGTGCAATAGGGCAAATATGGACCAGAATGTAAGCATATATATAATGTGTAATCAGTTGTTTGGTTAAAGCCTTGCTCGATGCATGATTATTGCACATGAACACTCGACACAACTATTGGGTCGAACAATCTAAATCCAGCAGGAGTCTGGAAGTCATTTGGGACGAGCTCTAGATCGTAAGGTGTAGGCCAAGGCTGTGTGGCTTGATTGTAGTAGGGCCAGGTTGGAGTCCAGTAGTGGAGGTGCTCTAGAAAATTTCTGAATGGGTTCAGGTGTGACTGGTTGAGCTACAGTGACATGTTGGTTTGAAAGGAAGGCAAGAGGAAGACAAGGCAGGAGGTAGGTCACAAAACTGGCAGCAGGACAATGAATAGTTAGAGAAAGGTCAAAGAATAACTGGTAAAATATTCAAAATGAGCCTGAGCTAGACTGACTGGTTGGTAAGTCTACGTGGGGAGAGTGTGGGTTTGAAATGATAATTTTATTGCAGGAGGTGGTAATTGGCGTCAGGCGATCTAACCTCCTGTGCAGCTGTCTTCACTCCCATAATCAGCAAGTCAAACCACACCCAGAGAGAGAGAGAGAAAGAGAGAGAAATTGGTATTGTGTCATTTCTGCCAGTGAGTTTTCTCTTGTTTTACTCACACAGCAGTCAAGATGCAGGTGGTCGCCTTCCTCCCGCTCACCACTGTTCTTTTAAAAATAAGCAAATTGAGCTAAGCCCAAACAAACTTCCTTGTGGATACTTCAAAAAGGGGGGGGGAAATCATCTCGTACTTCAGCCTATAGAGGTCCTTGAATCCTCTCTATGCCATTCTGCTTCAACTCTCAGAAGTTTAAAGTCAAGTCTTAATGCTTTTCTGTTTGCCATTGCCTGTTACTAAATCAGGTTTAGAGCTTTTTCTTCATGTGCTATTCTCTACCTTCTAGTTCTCTAGCATGCATTTTGAAATTTCCTTGTTTTTCTTATATATATATCACCCTAATGCCTTTTTTCTTATGCAAAAAAATTTGATGGAATACTTTCTATTCAGGCAGAAAAGTGTGAAAAAGATGCAGGACAAAGGCCCTCGGCTGAAGGCATTGAATGGAAGAGCTATTTTACCTGCACTTCCAATAGATGAATACTTCAACACAGGAAGAGAGCCACAGATCACAGCACCCTTTTCTTTTCATCTCTCCTACAACTTGAAAGAATAATGGTGGCTGTGTATTTAGTTCAAGGTGGGAACTAAATGCATGGTTCCACACAGAGGTGTAGGCGAAGGGCTTCCAGTAAGAGTACTGTGACTTATTCATAAATTCTTGACACCTTTACTCATAGGTGACGGCCTAATGCACGCAAGCACTGCACAATTACGATAAATGGCACTTCAAGTGGGGATGCATTTTCCTGAGAGTTAGTGGTGAAGTGAAGATGCTTTTTTTTTTTTTTTTTAAATGTCAGCTATATTGGGCTCTTAGAGCCAAGATGGACAGAGGTAGTCATCATCAATGTAAGGTGCTCATTTCACCAAAGTTTCTATTTTTCTCACTTGTTCTTTTTCTATTCTTCTTGCCAAAGTGACAGGAACAACTGTCTGGTGGTTGTAGCCACTTTTCAGCAATAGATATTTGGCCATTTAGATAGAACATAATTATTAAACCACACACAATCTTTATTTCTGTTGACTGACCATCTGTGTTCATCTTTTCTGTTCTTGTTGATTATCTACAGTGAGGAGAAAGGATAATTGTGGTTACTTTTTTCACCCCCGAAAAATAACTCTATGTCTGCTTTGGAACATGGAGGTGGTAACGTTACAGGAAGTTAGGTCAGTGTGTGGGCTAAACAGCTTGTTTGCACATCGGTAGCAGTGTACGAATCAGACACACTCAAGTGTATATCAAAATTGGCTTGCTGATTGTCATGACTTGCTTTTTTTTCTTGTTATTTTGTTTTGTCAAAGCAAAAATAACCCAGAATATACTGACCCTTAGTCTCAAATTTGAAAGATCTGGTCTTTGTGTACGTTTAACCACATCATAAATATATCTTTTCATTTTGTGTCAATTCAGCCTATCTGTCAAGATACTTTGTGAGAAGCAGGGGCAGATTTGATTTACTTTTGAAGATACTTTCCACATATCTTTGAAAACATATTGAAACTAATCTGCTTAGATCAAGTATTCTGACTGATATCAGTATTTCTCATTGTTGTTACTCACTCAGAATCCACATGGAAACAATTTGAACGCAAGATGTCTTCTATTCTTCACTGAGAAATCTTTCCAGATGAATTTTAACTCTGCTCATGTATCATTCTGTACAGTGAAGTGAACGACATGACAGTAAATGAACAGCAAAACTCCAATTTTACGGAGATAGGAATTTTGAAAAATGGCATGTATTCACTCAAGATAAGTTTATAAGATACAATACGAGTCAACAGTTCAGAAACTTCTACTCATTCAAGGGTTTCTCTTTATTTTTATTTTTTTGCAGATAAGAACAAAACTGAAGACATCAAAACTCTGAAACAGTATATGGACTCATCTCTGTACTTGTTCTGTCAAACGTCAGTGCAGCATTTGACACTGTCCTGCTGTATAATGCCTAAGTGAAATCTTTGCAAAAACAGCAAAAGAAGAACCTATTTTTTCCAAAGCATAAAATTATATTTAACTATCAAATGTATGATTTCAAGTACAAGCACTGCACCTTGATTTGGTTTAATGGTTGTATATGTCCATGGCCATACAGTGATCAGCTGTCTTAAGTAATGGCATAGCAGCATGGCAACCACAACAGGTGATTAATGCTGCATCAGCTGACCTGGCCTTCACAATCACATTACCTTTGCCAAACTCACATGGTTTGGGTTCAGTTTGACTTCAAAGCTAAGGTAAATGCAGCCCACAACTGATCAGCATATGGGAGCTCTGTTGGAAGTTCAGGGAATGACTTCTCCAGGTGAGAACCACATGAAGCTGGCTGAAAGAATGAGGTGAAAGAAAGAGAGGGGTGCAAAAGTGTTACCAGAGAAAACAATAACATCTTTTAATTGGGTTCACACTTTTATGTTTACTACATGATGCTGTTCTGTATGTAATATTTCATAGTTTTGAAGTCTTCAGTTTTATTTTACAATGTAGGAAATAGCAAAAATAAAGGAGAAAAAAGCTTTAATAATACTATTTGTCCAAACTTGTGACTGCTAAAGAAAATAAAAGTTCTTTCATGTAACTCTATTTCTAAAGTAAAATGACTTCTTTGGTTGTTAAGCATTTTTGTTATGTTACTCCTGGCCAAAAGAGACAGCTAGATATGACTCAGAGAAGAAAGATACGAAAGAGATTTTATTTTTTTTTTTTTAAAGAAATTCGTGATGGTGTGAATGAACACCATCTTTTTTTCTAATCCATCCAGTCACAATTTTGTGGTTACTGACAGTGGAAAAAACTATGTGGTTAAGAGGGGTTGTAAGGTTTTTGCTGAGTTTTCATACACAGCTAAAATTATGAGAGGTTTCTGAACTGAGTGTCCATTGACATTCACCATGAAGGCAAGAGGTAGACCCGTTAGCGTACAGTGGTCTGTCATTGGGTGTCACTTCTCTAGAGGTCTTGGTCCGAGGATTGCAGATAGGAATATAAGTGGAGAAAGGGAAATACATAGCTTCAGAAATAATCTCCTGACTCTAGTTGCAGCTCTGAATAGTTACAATGCTACCAACAATGGGTCTGGGCCTTTCCCAAGGATTTGAGTGTAACTTGGAGTTACTGTCAAAAGGCCATTTTCCACTTCTGGGAATTTGCAGCCCCAAATGTTGATCCATGTTCCGACCACAGGAACTGCCCAGGTGGAACCATGTTAAAGGTTTTAGATGTAGAAAAAGTACCTACTCCAAGGTAAGGGGTAAGGAAAAGTTTCTGGGAATGACAGATCATTTTAGAAATGTTAACATGTTCAGTTAGGCTTATCAGTTTAGTTTCAGTGATCAGAGGTTTTCTAACTGTCTGTCAATCATCACAAGTGTATCTCTTTTCTTGCATTGGGTTTCTATTTTGAGATCTGTGCAAGGGAATGTGCTCACCTCTTTTGTATACTGTATATCCTAGATTACACATGCAGGTTTTTTTTCTAATTGAAGTCTTCGTTTCATAGTTTTTTTGTTTGTTTTTGATTCTAGATTTTGTTAATTTCCTCCATCTCTTTGGTAGGGCAATACTGCAGGATATACACACTTTATCTTTACATAAACTACAGTCACCAAATTCAGTTTTTCATGTATATGCATGCATCCAAAGCTGGTTCTGTTCTTTAAAAATAGTACCATGTGGACTGCTAAACATTCACATATTTTAAAATGTTATAAAGTGTTCTACATTTTACTGCTAACTTGAAACACATCAGATTCCCACTTTTCCTTTTCTTTCTTTTTTCAGATTTGGCTGTTGCTGTAATGTCTATATGACTCCCCAGAGCCTTCACAGGATGTCAGTTTTCAGCTTCTGTTTCAGCCGTATGCTAAGAAAAGCTACAATTTATTAATGGCAATGTGGATGTTGTTCAAAAATGACCTGTGAGATGTTATTTTCTGACCACTTTCAGAGCAGAAAGAAACATGGGAAAGAGGGAATACAGTGACACACCCACAGTAAGTGGACAAGTAGAGGTTACTGGTGTGACTCAACGGCGCTCTGACAGGTCACATGGCAGCTGCAGGGAACAAAGCATACACTATTTCACTGGAAAGTTTTCTCTTTTTTATTTTTTTGAAACCATTATAATTATTTTTGTCTTGTGCCATTTTATTATACTGCCTTATTTAATAGCTTCTTTTCCCATCCTGATTTATGATTATGTATTGTCTGAAGCAATTCCTCAAGCTTCTACACATAGACCATTTTTATTTTCATATATGTAAATATTCTGTGTAATACCTTAATAAATACAATGCATTATATCTATGCTGATGGTACTATTATTTGTTCTCCATCAGTTGTTTAAACTGAATTCCTACATTTACCTCAACTTAACCTTCATTATCATCCCAAAAAGTAGAAATTTAAACTCTTACAAATCTTACAAATACTTAGTTACTGTTACTGAATATGGATGTAATTTATACATTTCCTCAATCAACAGTAGGCCACTTTAAGCATCAATAGTGGAGTAACTGCTAAAAATGGATGAAATGCAGTGAACAGTACATCAGGACTTACTAGATAAAGTATCAGTGGATTTAAAATTCCATAGCTCCTGTTTCCATAAACAGGATGGATCTATCAACGGTGGTCCAACAAAATCTAAAGCATTAAACATATATGGATGTTGTGCTTATTCCAATAGTAACTTGTCCAGATCTACCTTAGTGTTTGAAAGGTGATACCCAAAAAAAAAACCAGTTTCAGGGCTGAGGCCTCACTCATTAACTATTTAAAGTGTCACAGAGGCAGCAGAAACAGGAAAAAAATGATTCTGCAAGTTAGGAAATAAACAGTAATGGGCGAGTTTGGCAGGCAAGCATAATTGACTTTTTTTTCTTTTTTTAAAAAAAAGCATGCCAAAGAATTAAACACTCTCTAAGTTGAAAATAAAATCATATTTACAAATGCAATGCCATGTGTTTTGACATCATTTTCCAATGTGCCACATGCACGTGCTCAGTATAAACAACCATGTGCACTTGCAAAGCTTTTTTAAAACAAAACTTTCCAGATCTCTCAGCTCTCCACCACTTAGCATAATTGCCTGTTAGGCAATGCTGCATTTGAAGGTGCATGTTTTCCTAATAGGGTCCTATGTGATGCAATGCATGTATGCACACTCAGACACATCTGTGCGGGCTGATCAAAAAGAAACTTGGCTTTCCTCCAGAAGTGGGATGTGCTCGTGTGCGAAGTACCATTGCCCCAGCTGGCTTCCTGAATGGAGCTGACATCCCCACATTAACATGCTAAAGCCCTGCTCTCTCTTCGTCAACACACAGTTTCTCAGTGCATGATTGGGTGTATGCATGAATTTGCAGGTTGTGTGCATGAAAGGTGTGAGGAGTGGCGCGAAATGCTGCCATATGTGGATCTTAAATCATGAGAGAATAGGTTATTTCTTTGATAACTGAATTTAAAATGAGAATCTTTCATATGTTCTATATTCATTGCATACAAAGTAACATATTTCATGTCTTTTTTGTTTTAATTGTGATGATTTTGGCTTCTAGCTCATGGAAATCAGAAATCCAGTATCTAAAAATGTTAAAATAGAATATTACTTTGACTTTGAGTAAAACACGAATTAAACAGTGTAAATACAGTGCATCTCTGGGTCAGTTCAGTACATGTAACCACAATCACGAGGAAGACCGCTGACTTGAAACCTGTCCAGAAGATGATCATCAACACCCTCTACAAGGAGTTTAGGCCACAGGAGTCATTGCTGAAAAGGCTGGCTGTTGGCAGAGTGCTATATTGAAGCACATTAATTAAAATTTGAGTGGAATAGGAAAGTGTGGTAGGAAAAGGTGCACAAGCAACAGGGATGACAGCATTGAGAAGAGTGTGAAGGAAAGTTGATTCAAGACCTGGGAGAGCTTTACAAGGCTACCAAGCACTGCTGCATTTCTCATATCAAACAAAACACTTTGGTTTAAAATTTCATGTTTCAGATTAAAGGAGTGGAGAGGCACAGAATCCAAGTGTCGTGTGAAGTTTCCACAGTCTGTGATGATTTGAAGTGTCATGTTATCTGCTGGCATGAGAACACTGTGTTGTATCAATTCCAAAGCCAATGCAATGTCTATCAGGAGATTTTCGAGCACTTCATTCAGAGCACCATATTTTACTTTACACCAGAAAGTCTTGGGCCAGTTTGTATTTTCCACACATCTGTGAATACAAAGAGGTTTGCTAGAGTCTGCATGTTATAAAATTTGTCATTTCCCCATGTCCACCGGTCCATGTGAATCACTCTGTGGACATCCCTGTGTAGCCCAAACTTGTGCCCCTGCAGCCAGTTCATTACAACAGCAACAGTGCACATGCTTAGCAGACACGTGCATGCGTGTACATATATGTACATATATGGGTTGGAGTCCACCAAGTGAACTGGAAAATAGCAATACACTTGTGTATGCAGACTTATCCTTGACAATTACCCTTCAGGGACTCCAGTAAAGGCAAGAATGATTTAATAAGATAATTTTGCATCATTTGCCTGGAGTATGTTTGTAGGAAATCAAATATCAGGGTGCATTCTTTGACACAGTAAGCAGCAGTTCATGTTTTATGTAACACTTACATAAATGTTAGGAAAACATTGTGTTTCTGGTTAAATATGGAAAAGCAGTCATAGTTCTCTAACTTAATTTACATGGCTTAAACTTAAAGCGCCTATATATTTCATAGTTTTACATTAGCAATGGATCACATGGAGCATGTATAGGGGGTTACTTGTCATGACAACGTCTAACTCTGAAGTTCCCAGTTCCTCACTGTAATAAATTTTGGAATCTGGGTGGTATTTCCTGGAAGATGAAGATTAGCTGTACAATCTGTGAAGGTAATTTTTAGAGATAGACTGATATGGGTTTTTCAGGACAGATACCGATACCGATTATTAGTAGTTAGAGGAGGCCGATAACCGATATTTGGAGCCGATATTCATTTGCAGTAAAAGTGTAAAAATTGGCGTAAAAATATTGAATAATGCAAACACTGAACTTCACTGAAATGCCTAAAGCATGTTTATTGAATCACACAAATAGAAAATAATAGCTCCAGAAGTGCCTGAATTTCCTAGACTCAAAAACATCTCTTATAAAGTTGAATAAAAGGTTAAATAAATAGCTCTCTGAAATTTTTCCACAGAAAATACTGTAAAATTTAAATATAACTACAATGACTTGTCTTTGTTTTAAGTTCAAACACAACAAAAATACAGGGAGTTCTCAGGCTCAGCAGCACCTCTTGTGAAGTTAAATAAAAACTTAAATAATAGCTCCCTGAATTATTTTCAGAGTAAATAAAGTAAAATTTCAATACAACTGAAATGACTTATCTTTTTTTAAAAACTTCAAACAAAAACAAAAAGTGCAGGAGTTCTCAGGCTCAGCATTATCTCTAGTAAATGCAAATAAAAACTTAAATAATAGCTCCCTGAATTTTTTCACAATAAAATAAAAGTTCAATATAACTGAAATAATTTAACTTTGTTTTAACTTAAACAAAAAGTGCAGGAGTTCTCAGGCTCAGCAGTATCTCTAGTAAATGTAAATAAAAACTTGATTCCAGAGATTTTATAAAGTAATATCATTTCTGAATTTTACTCTCTCATCTTCCCGTTCATTTTCAGATCATAGGACCAGAAAGCTCATAGCAACGTTAGTAGTCGTGAGTTGTAGAATTTTTCACGTGACTTTAACTACATACTATTCTCCGCATTACATACCGTGATTTCCGGACTACTGAGCGCACCTGAATATAAGGATCCGAATATTCGGATCTCAAAATAAATACGTGCAGTAGCTCTGTTTACTTCTTTGACCGACAGATCGATTGCCTTTAACTTAAAAGCTAAATCATATGCATTCCTTCGTGTGTTTTCCATGATGAGGGTGTGTGCATGAAGCGCAAAATGACTGATCTGAAGAATTTAGTGTGAGTGCGTTTGATTTAATTCGAACAGTTTCATTGGTCCACTGTGACCGGTTCAGTAATTTCATTCTGACGAGGATAAACGTATTGACGGCATGAAGCTGGCCCGTAGAAATCTATACATTAGCCACATCGTTGTATAAGCTGTAGGGTTCGAAGCGTGAGAAAAAGTAACGGCTTACTGTCCGGAAAGTACAGTGTATTTTCCCCATTGCTAATACATAGTCTGCAGAGCATTTAGAGCCAGATCGACGAACTAATTTTATGGTAAAAGCTAAGCAGCCTCCACCTTAGCGCTCCCTAAAACAAGTGAACTGAGTTTTTTATGCACTCTCTCTTAATCACCCACACATGCTTTTCTATCATGGACTGTTTCCATCTCGATATTATCAGCAAGCTTCAGCTGCAGTCAATTCCAGCCATTTTCAGTACAAAAAATCGCTAATATTCTATTTGTAAATAAAAATATGACGAGAAATACAGGGAATATTGGACGCGCATCGCGAAGTGCATTTCCTTAAAAACGACCCATTCGTGGAGTATATACCGACTTCAAGACATGTTTTGGACAAAATATGTTACTGGCTTGTTTCATCTGGATGTCCAAGGTTGGATTATGGCCGTTTTTTGTCGAATATTTTCATCTGTGTGTAATAATGAACCTGGAAATGTGAGTCGCGCTGTGTATGTTAAAGCCGTGTATAGAGAACGGATGGATGGATATTCGTTG
This sequence comes from Acanthochromis polyacanthus, assembly GCF_021347895.1. Classification (NCBI taxonomy): domain Eukaryota; kingdom Metazoa; phylum Chordata; class Actinopteri; family Pomacentridae; genus Acanthochromis; species Acanthochromis polyacanthus. Next base: position 16,858,261 of record NC_067126.1, on the reverse strand, counting down.
TTTGTCGGACAAATGTGTTTATATTATCCGCTGTGGTAATCACATCTGAAAGTGGTTTATACCGGCGGATTCATGAGAATCTAAGCTTTCCATCGGCATATAGTGTTTGTATAATCGCGTTTGCAGTTTGAGACATTTAGCAAATTGCTTATGCAGATCTCAAAGTGTACCGCGGGCGGAACACTGAAGTGCAACTGAAGCGCAACGGGTTAAATAATTCACAGACATGTTGGGACGTAATACGAGTTAGCAGAGCTGCCGCTAAGGTTTACTCTGCTCTTACGTTATTCTGCTGCTCACTGTAACGTTAGTAGTAGTTGTGAGATGCAGAGTACTGGGATGTTTATTACAATTTCGGAAGAGCTTTCTGCATTTACCTTTGACACGTGTTTTCTGTCCGGAGGTTCTCACACAAGAAAACTTTTCCTCTCACTCTCCAGTCTGTGTGAGGACAGCTTCTTCTTCGGAGGCTCTGCCGCTTAACCAATCAGAGGACGGGGTGAATAGTGCAGGAGACAGCAGGCAGGAGAGAGAGAGGCACGGCTGCATCTGAGCCGAAATAACCCAATAACCCAAACAATTGATTTCTTCATATCGGCCGGTCGGATTAAAAAAAGGCCGATGCCGATATACGTCAAATTTCCAAATATTGGCGCCGATAATCGGTCGATCTCTAGTAATTTTTGGGAGACAGCCTGTGATGCATATGTATTTGAGCACAGGATTGTGTTGGAACACTACAAACAAAAAAAGAAAGCAAGTTGACTGTAATGATCCAAATGGTACAAACTGCACTTTTCCTCCCCTCAGGATAAAATTCATGACCTCAGGGAGAAACAGAAAGAATGTGCAACATACAGCCACCACTATCTATGCATGTGCTCCAGTTGAAAGTTAGAAGTGAGAACTTGAAGAGACACAGACAGACAAACAAACAAGTTGAGAACGGGTTGACACAACTGATAATTAAAGAACAAAAAAGACAAGGGGCAGACAGACAAGGTGGGAACCAAAGAGACAGATGAATTGAATGGGCACCGACTCAAGGGATACCAAAGAGAGCAGAGACAGACAGAGACGGGGTGGAGGGGTGAGGGGGTGAGGGTGAGGGTGAGGGGGGCAGAGAGGGATGGATGAGAAGATGAAAGATTAAGTAGCACGAAGGAATGTTAAGTGTAGCTTAAGCATGTGTACAGAACTAGGGATTTATGGGTAGCGCACGCTCAGGGCAAAATAGTTTCAGAATTATTAAATGACTTCAATTAAAGTAATATAAGGGGAGAGAGGCAGTGTGGGTGGGTTGGAGTGTTGGAGGGGGGGACTCCTTAAACACACCCATCAACTTTGATTTATGAATACCCTCTTTTCCTCCTCTTCCTCCTGCAGTGCGTTTGTCACGCCCCTCATACTCCTGGCAGCAGTTTGCATCCTCATTCTGGTTTGTCTCTCAGGAGTTTTAATTTAATGCTCTGTGACAGAAATAAGATTTTCTCTGTAAAAACTGTATCTTTATGGAGCCAGGCAAGTGTATAACTACACTGTGCATTTGTGTGCACACAAATTACTTCTCTCGACTCAATAATGTGTTTATTGACATTACCAGAAACACAAAGTTTTACATTTTATAAAATTATTTACAGAATGACTCACTGTGATTGGCCACATGACTACGACATGTGCATAAATAAAAGGGGGTAAAAAACAAAAAACAGGAGAAACACAACTATCTAGTATCTACATATCTACTTCTTTATTTGGGGTTTAAATAATTACAAACAATAAAGATACCCCCTACTAGTGGCTTCTAGAAAACAGTACTTCCCTGAAACAAGCAGCTAACTCACAGTGCAAACACACACACACACACACGCACGCACGCACGCACACACACACAGACATCCGAACAGAAATACCCATACCCCACACACCCCAAGTCTCCCTCAATTTGTCTTTTACTTTCTGAGGCTATATACAGTGCTTTCAATCATACTCTCAATCAATACAAGTTTTGACACACTAATAAAACAAAACGGGCCACTCTGGCGCCGTTTCTTCCCTCTGAAGTAGAAGTTCAAATGTTTAGGTGAGGATTATATATTGCCCTGTGACAGTGGAAGGGAGGGGCTTGTTAAAAAAAAGTGATATTTTTATGTAAACTTATAAATTCTCACTTGGATGTGTGGGATATCGGTGCCATAGGTCACTTAAACAAAGGGACTTGATGATGTCATATCCTCTGTGGGATGCTTTGTACAAAAGGACCGTCTGGGTCCCTGTTCTTGCCAGATGATGGATTTGTGTAAAGGCTCCTTCATGTGTGTGCACTGCGGCTAAGGCATTTAAGGGAATTTGTATGTGGGCCAAAGGCATGTCGAGGTAGGATTTAGGGTGTTTGAACAGCTTTGTATGGATGCTTGCAGTGATATCACGGCATGTCTCAATGTCAAATGTAAAGCTGAAACAAACAAAGAAAGCAGTGCAGGGTGGGGCTTGAGGATAATAGAGACGCATTCTCATATTTGTTAAACAAACAGCCTAGAAGAAATGAACTTGAACCAGAATCGTAATTAGTAATCCATTTACGCAGAGGAAAAAAAATATCATGTCAAAGTGATTGTCAAATGTACCAGAGTGTAGACTTGACCGTTTTAGGAGTCTAGTCTGGGTTTCGCATGAAAAGGGCACAAATAAATGCCACTGAAGATGTATTGTGTTGATACAGTGAATATTATTTAGAGGGAAAAAATGTAATTAGAGTAAAAAATATCAATTGAAGAGTCTTTTTTTTTTTTTAATAAAATGATCCAGTATGACAATTAAATAGCACTGAACCCATGTCGGTCAAGTTTAGGGCTTTGTGTGTTTGTCAGTAGCTACTGTCAGGCTGCCATTTAATGGAATCATCACCAACACTGGTGTTTTTTCTAAATATGTTGAAAACAAAGTATCTACACAGACAGATAGCTGACAGAACTCTGGTTCAGCTGCACATTCAGGTGCTGATTTTAGAACATAACTCATATTTACAAGGCATTTACCGCATGCAGTGGCAGAATAACGTGCAATTTAACAATAGTTGAACCTTAAACCTGTGCACAAGTCATACAAATCCTTTCATCTGTGTGTTGTCAGTCATTCTGTTCCGCAGTAATCAGCCATGGCAGTAATATCCCACCAGATATTAATCGGAAATTATCAGCAATAGATTAGTCCATACCACTTTTCCATGGCTGTTATTCATGCCAATAGAGAGAAATTGAATCTCTAAATACCATATCATTATGTTTCACACGCCAACCCAGTACTTAGCTGCTCTATCTTGGTTATCAGGCCTCTCTCGTCTGCCCCGTTTGATCCCAGCTGGGACCTAGACACTGACGATACCAATTAGCCTTGGTAGCATTTCCCCAGAAGTACTTTGATCAGCCAGCCAACATTGTTCCAACGCTGGCCCTCAGTAGTGTTAGTCGGATTGAACAAGCAATTGGCAGATGCCTTGACTGGCTATGAACAGACTAACAGGAAGTCTGGGTTTAATAGGCTGCATCACATGGCAGTTGGTACAAAGTGCATGACAGATATGCTCACATATAGGAAGGCTGGATTCTAGGATTACAGCAATTAATTAGTTATGCAGAACAGACATCTCAATGTCAGTATATTTGTCACTGTTAATATGGGTAACTGATATAATTAAAAGCAAAGAAAAATCAAACAAACAAACAAACAACCAAACCGATAAAGCATCTCCTCTATCTTCAGGTTATTATTTCTTCCATTCTGTCCTGCTATCTGTCATTAGCTGATGTCCACTCTCTGGCTGGTCTCAATCATTCCCAAATGTGTTTAGATTCATGACCAGTCCACAGTGATTACAGTCAAACATACCCGGCCCAGCTGGCTGGAGGCCCAAACTCATAACCTTTGCAAATAACCTCCAAATGACAGCCCTTAAACTGGACCATAAACTCAGCAGTATCGCCTGTTGAAATAACCCTGGTAAATGCAAACAAATTATATACACATATGCACATATAAAAAACACTGGTCAGCGGTTGTGAAGGCTCAAGAAAAAGCCCATAAATGAGAGCTTTATCCATTTCTAACTTGCAATTACATCTCGACTGGGATAGACTCTGTCAGGCACTCGGTAAACTGGTGGCATTGTAGAAATGTCCTGGTCTAAAACCACAGCACTTCAGACTCATGTGGGGAGTATTCATGGACATATCACCTTTCATGACATTCTCGCAACACAAGAATGCAGATGTCTGATTGGAACAGCAGGGAGTACAGAGCATCCCCTCGCTATATGTCGCGCTTCATGCTAACCTGTGAAATTGGTTCTGAGTTGGACTTGAGCGTTGTTTTCCACGGTTCCATTGAGTTGTTGATGAAGGCTCATAATGTCCTGTTCGAGATGTACAGCTCCAAGCATTCCAGTATTCACATGTGTGGCACTGAGTTTGGCTTTCTTGTAGTCATTCCAGATTTTCCACAATCTGTTTTTTGAAATTGTATAATCTTGTGCGACTGCCCTGTGGATCAGTAGCTGGTGCTTAGCTTGGAAACCCAACCTCGAAGTGTGGGAATGGTGAATTTTACTCTTCCAGATGTAGCGCCCAGACTGACCGGTTTAGAAATATTCTTAGATCTCACATTGTCTCTCTATATATGAAGAGTTCATTTGCAAAAACAGGTACCTCCATTTTCAGAAAACTCATTTTTTTGTGTACTAGAGATAATAATAATAATAATAACACTAATTATTTTTTTCTCTATTTTGTCATGCATTTTTCTACTGAGTCAAATCCACTCAACTTCAGTTTGATTGATATTATCTCAAGTAAGCAATAAAAAAAGTTTTTTGAAAATTTATCAAAACGGAGTTATCTTTTTGCAAATAAACTCTTCATATATCCCTTCTTACTCGGAATGTTTGTATAGTAGCATTCCAGCAGTACCATATTCTCTGCATTAGTCCATGAATGTCTTGTTTCAGTAGCCCACTTCCACAGTACGGTTTTAGGGAACCAGAAACACGTTGCCTAAAGGCAGACTTGTTTAACCAGGTGAAATCTTGGCCCAACAGATTTAAGGACTTTCTTTAAGGGCTCACCCTGGACTTGCCATACCCCCTCTGCCTAATTTAGGGAACTTTATCATACAACTGGTTTTGACTCACCTATAGTTTGTATAGGTCCTTACTCTGTGTGTGTGTGTGTGTGTGTGTGTGTGTGTGTGTGTGTGTGTGTGTGTGTGTGTACAAAAGAATTAAAGCAAATCAGAATGCTCTGTTTTGTCCACTGTGTGTAAAGTATTTGTGAATGCTTATGAACATGGGGTCCATACATTAGGAAAAAAAGCTGTAAAGAAATATAGCAAAAACAAATCCCTTCGGAAAAAGTCTCCCCAAGAAAACCCCATAAATATTTATAGCCAAGAGTGACATTTTCACAACATTGCCACAATAATGAAATCTTTCCTCTGTATTTTGCCAAGAAACTGTTAGTTGTAGAGACAAGAAGACGGCAGGAGCAGGAACAGAGAGGCAAGAGAAGTTGACTGATTACTCTGAAACTGCAGTCGAACACGAACATTTGTCGCTTTCATGAAGGGTGCATGTTTTTAGATTTTTTTAAAACTTTTCTTGTCTTCTCTTGGCACTCATCGGCAGGTGCCAGACTGGATCTTCGTAGGCGGGAATGTGCTGGCACATGGGAGTGCTCAAGGACGTGGACGGAGGCGTATTACAGCAAAACAGAGCATACCTCCATGAGTCAACCTCATTGATCTCTCTGCTTCAGAAGCACCGCGGCTGTGTTCCTGCTACAGGGTACGCCTCAGGTACAGGAAGAGGAAGCTTAGCTGCAGCTACAGCACGGGGCACACCAGCCTTTGTTGCATAATTTGACAATCGCTCGGCCTCTCACAGCCAATCACTCCTGGTATTGCTCAAAGTTCTGGATTCACAAAAGACTCAGGCAAGGATAACTTCACATGAAGGAGATACACACACACACACACACACACACACACACACACACACACACACACACACACACACACACACACACACATATATGTATGTATATATGTATACATTTGTGTGTGTGTGTGTGTGTGTGTGTGTGTGTACTACTGTTCAAAAGTGTGGGGTCACTTCTGAAAGAAAAGCATTTTTGTTTTCAGTGAAGATAACATTAAAGCATTCAGAAATACAGTCTAGACATTGTTCATGTGGAAAATGACTATTCTAGCTGGAAACAAAGTTTTTAATGGAATGTCTACATAGGGGTACAGTGGCCCATTTCCAGCAACCATCACTCCTGTGTTCTCATGATACATTGTGCTAGCTAATGGTGTTGAAAAGCTAATTGATGATTAGAAAACGCTTGCGCAGAAACCCCCCCACATGACCTTCCTGCTGCACAAGTTAAAGGACGACTTGACAGATTATTCAGTAGACTTTCGATTTGTGAGAGGTTAAAATAGAAAGGTTTTAAAACACCATAATTTGTCTCGAAATGTAATCATGTCAACAGTTAACCAAAGCAAAAGCAAGAACGCAAAGCCTGAAGTTGGCTACTTCCTGTACTAATGAATAATATGAGCAGCCCCATGACAGCTGGATACAGCAATGACAAAAAAAAAAATCTATATTTTGCAGTTCCATAGAGATCACCATTTTAAAACAAATGTCTGTAAACTATTGACAGGACACCCATAACTAACAACAACAAATTTCCTTCATGATTATGCAAGTTTTGATAAAATTCCATCTTATCTGCAAACAACAGTGAATGTGACTTCTTTATACATTATTTTTATTTCACTGAGATTTAAAATTTGTAAAACCTCATGAGAGCCACAAAATGGGAGTTTAAATTTCATGAAGCCAGAACAATGTAAAGTGAAGGGCCTGAAAGGTGGAAACAGTGGGCTGTACAACCTGGAAACTAGACAACATTTTTGGCTATTTGACAATTTTCATTCAAGTGCTGCAATTCTACGTTTTCATTTAAACAGATGCTTTTATGCAAAGCGACGTACATCTGAGAGTAGATACAACGCAAGTGAGGATCTACTCAGGAGAAAACAACCTGGATAAGTACCATAAAACAAGTTGAGGTGTTAAGTTAGAAAGTGAGCAGGAGGCATCTTTACGTTCTCAAGTCTTTGCTCACATGCCTCTTCGGTACTGACAACTAGCAGCTGCTGTGTCCACAGAGAGATACAGTAGATGCAAGCATGAAAGTTATTTTGGAGTCTCCTCTAGCAATATTAAAGATACTATTTACAGGCTAAGCATTTTACTCTTATGTTTCCTTGTCTGCAGGTTACCCAAATCGGTCCATGTCGTGGCGGTCCTTGAAAAAATAGCATGCAGCTAGTCTTTTTTATTATTATTTTTTAAAGCCAATTTTGCTCGAAAGGGAGCTTCCTACAACCGAAAAGATTTTTCCTCATTGACCCCATGATACACAACAATAATTATAGCCAATTAAACCCCATGAGTGACATTTTAATAGCACCCCACACATTTGTTACACTCTCTTAACCACTCGGGTGGAAAATATTGCTCTTGTCTACCATCGCAACTGCAACTAATGCAGTTTTAATTAAAGTTTTTCTTTCCACAGAATCGCTCTCTGCTTTGTCCTTGGAGGTAGCAAGTTCAGGCATGTACTGTAGGTATCGTATTAAGCTGCCAAGACAGTAACAAATAACTCTGCGGTAACTGTGACTTAGTGTGCAACTATTTCTGGTATTTAGTTAATTGCAATTGCAAACAGGTAGCAAACCACAAAATGTGTTATGTTTATCAGTGTTTACAATGCATGACACACCCAATGTTTCTGTTAATATCTCCTTTTTTTGTAGGCTGGGGAGATGATTCAGTTGCATATCAGACTAAAAAAATGGTGTCTAAAAAGTGTTAATTTATTGAAAAGTCCATGTGAAATCAGAACGTAGCACACTGAGCAAGGAATGTGTTTCCCTAAGCTCATAACTGCTTCGTCACAGCTATCACATCTCTATGTGAACACAGGATGGCTCTATCTCAGTGGATATAAGGTATCATGGAACAGATGTCATTCACTAAGCTAACTGTAAATCTCAGATTGTCCTGACATCAGTGATTTAACAGTCCATTCAGCACCATCATGATTCATTTCACATGTGGGCCAGTGTCGACCAGACAGCTCTACAGTGGACAACTGTATTACCCTAAACACAGAACATATTTTGACCTTTTTCAAAGGTTGGGCCCAGTTTTACAGATGCTGTGTCCTATTGATCTATGGCTAAATTATTCAAATGAAAATAAGAAGGACTGGACACAGGACATCACAGCATCTAAGAAGCCATATGTGGAAGTATTTTGGTGGCGGCATAGTTATGACAATGCTATTTGTCAAGCTTATAAATAACAGACGCCTTTATCTACAAGACTGAAGTTTAATATATTTCCATTTAAAGCAGCACTGAGGGGATACACTTTTGGGTGCCTATTTGGGAAATGCCACTAACAGTTTGTCCGAAGCCAGAGAGAGTTTGGCTGCAAATTTAACATAAAGGGTTCGATCCATTCACCGAACCCTACACATTGTTTAATCCTCATTAGGGTTCTAGGGGAGGAGGGCTGGAGTCTATTCCAGCTGATTTAGAGTGAAGGCAGGGGACATCCTGGACTGTGGGAGGAAGCCACAGTACCTGGAGAAAACAGACGTATACACAGGGAGAACCTGCAAATTCCATGCAGAAGTATTCCAGGAAGGCCGGGACATGAACCACTTATCTTCTAGCTGCAAGGTGAAAGTGCTAACCGTCCACTGTGTGTGCAGCCTCCAGAGTTAGATCCATGAAGGAAAAATAAACAAATCGCCTGTTATACCTTTCTCTTTTTATTTCCTTATTTGATCTGCCTTGTTGCTCGCCAACTGGTTTGTCACTTCATTTGATTAGAAATCAGTCTTTTTTTTCATTGACAGTAGGCCACATGATAGCTAGCAGTATGGAAAGGATGAATTTTTAATGCTATTATGAGTGTGAGCAGTGTTTCTGAAATGGAGACAGTTTTCTGTCCTGTAAGTCAGTGTAGAAGCAGACTTTCAAGAAAAAGTCAGGCATTTGGGTTCTGTAAAGCGTCTTGAGACGAGTTGACTGTAATTGACGCTATATAAATAAAATTGAATTGAATTGAATTGAAAAAGCAGGCCGGTAATTTGCTGTCAGGCGGCCACAATTCCACACATCAAATTTAAACTGATGATGGTCAATTAACAAATCCGTAATTTACAGACTGTCACTAGAGTGTCGGGGAGCCCAAACGCAGACACAGAAGCAGACAAACTGGTTTAGGCAAGAAGGGAATTTTATTTGAACTAATAAATGCAATGCAAAAAAGAATACAATACGGATAGAGAGACAGGAGAGAGGGAGATAGGCAGACAGATGCAGAGGCAGACAGAGGGAGCCAGAGGGATAGACAGATGAAAACAGACACAGATGGATACAGAGGGACAAGGAGGGAAAAAGAGGGAGAAGGAAGGAGAAGAACAAGGGCTGGAGCAGGGATCGTGACACAAAACCCACAATCTGTTCATTGTCTTAGTTTTTTTTTTTTAGGGGGTTAAATGTAAAACAATTCAATTAATTTCCCAAGGTTTTCCTTTTAATGTTCTTGTCTCCAGCAAAAAACCAGAAAACCAAAACTGAATCAATGTAATGATCGTCTGACATTTAATATGACCTCTCCCTCCATCCTTTCTCCTTTTAGTTCAGAGCCATGTTCACCCGTGTGTTTAGACTGTAGTGTTTAACAGTGTTTAAGTCATTTTTTATGAGATATGTCATACTCTACAGGCTGTAATGTGAAAAAAGAATTCATGAGTGGTCCAGAAGAAAACTATAAAATTTACATGCTTATTTTACTCATGTACGGTCAAAATAGTTGACATTTAAAAAAAAATTAAAAAAAAAACTTTGGAGAAATTTAGCCTAAATAGTGGAAATGATCAAACTTGCATGACATAGCAGCTACTTCCTGTTCACTGCTCTCTGATCTATCTGCCTCGTGATCACTGGCCTCATCATCTCCTGCAGACTGCAAGATAAATCCACTGCATCTTAACACACAACAGCCAGTAAAGTCTGCTATTATGTCTTTGTAGCCAAGATGACCTTGGTTCTGTGTTTGTTGTCTGTACTGCCATGTTGTATGTCAAAAATGAATTTGTATTGACTATTTCAGAAATTATGTGTAATCCACAAGCTGCCAATTAAAACTTGGCATAGAATTACCCTATATGGTTTATATTCTAACAAATTTAAATATTAGAATATTTGAGAATCTTTTAGACCATTCGAAAAAGTGACAGCCTTTGTACAGAGACTGTCACTTTTTCTTTGTACCATCATTGCCTAAACTGGAAAGATTAGTAAATAACAAGATTAAAGTTTTTTCAGGTACTGTACGCACTCATACATCTTATCAAGGTGCCCTTAAGCCCGACTGCTGCAGGGACACTGCTGAGAAGTGAGGGGAAAAAGTAGAAAATACAGTTACTGGGCTTGGAAGTCATGCTATTTTGAGTAATATCATAATATTAATGTGTGTTCGCAGTCTCAGAACCAGAGCTGGTATTCATAAAATACGTCCTCTTTAAGAACTGATCAAGGATCATTGGCATAACCACAGAGGACAAACTTCACTATGGAATGAATTGGTCTCAGAGGAGCAGAAAATAATAACTCAGGTTATATTAAATAATTCAGCCTTTATTTATGCAGAGAAGGCTTTGCTGAGTGAGCATGCTTTTTTGCTGTGAGGTGCTGCCTCACATTTATACAGATACATTCACACCTGGGAACTACTCAATACAGCTACAGCATTGTAGGCTTTGACTAAGATAAGTATTTGAACGTTGTAACGAATGCAACCTTCCTGGAAAAAAAAAAGTTCTTTAAAAAATCACCAAACTGCATTTAGAATCTTACACAATACCACCAAAAATCAAACAAATAACAGTAATATAAGCTTTATCAAGTATGAATGCAGTACAGCTATGAATTACCCATAACTAAGATATAATGAGCACTTTAGTTTTCTAGTGAAGAGCTGCAGAGCATTGTTTATTCATTGTTTCCTCATGTCTGCTCTTGCATATGTGAATGATGTTCAAGGACTACTCAGATGCTTTTGAAATTTTAGTTTTATTCATTTGAAACCTTTTGTGTCTCCTGCTTTAGTCTTTTCATCTCCAGTGTAATTTTTTAACCTTTACTGAGACTCCAGTAAGGTTTCACTTACACATTACTCCTCATTCTGTTTCCACACTTATGGACAACTTAGTGAATATCAGACTTACATTCACTGTATTTACAGAAACGGCTCTCCAAATAACTTGTGGATTCTGACAATTACTTGATACAGCATGACTGCACATAGCACTGTCCTCACATTGAAGATTCAGCATGTGTACTTTCTTCAACAAACCCACTTACTACCCACTGTTAAAGAAGCCCTCTTGGATCCCTGGATCAGTTGTAGGTCATTTTAAAGAATTTTAGACCCACTTCTAAATTGTCATTTTCATTGTAAAATTACTGAAAAAAACTCTTCATGGACGTAATTTCTTTGCTGAACAACAGAAGAACATGAGTACATAAACAAGAAAACCACTCCGAGAGCGCAGCACTCCGCCAAGGCTGCTCAGTCATTCCGACGAATGAAATCTTTTAAAAAAATTTGTGGACCGCAGCCATCGATTTGTAGTAGGATCACAATCATGTAATTGTCAGCATGCAGCTGATGTAGTCTTCACTTATTGTCATAGTTACAGTGATGCTGTGGTGCTATATCCCAATAATACAGAAATCTTTAACAAATCCATGGATTCAGACTATAAGCCGCATCACTGGCAAAATCTAATTATATAGTCCTTAATTCATTTCTGATCTTCCCTGAAAATTTCTTCCAATTTCATTAGTCTGTTTTTGAGTTTCATTGCCAACAGACAGACAGACGGACGGACAGACAAATAGATGGACAAACGTACACCAATCATCACGTAACTCCACTGTGTTCCTGGGCAGAGTATTACTTGTTAAAGGCATTATGGAGGATTTTTTTTTTCTGTTTAATTTGTATGATTCACATAAAATGAATATACTGACCTTTAGTGGACTTGTATGTATGGTTTCTAAAAAAATTAAAAATTAAAAAAAATAACTGTGGACATGGCAGGACCTGAAAAACATCAGCCAATCATTGCGCTCGGACCGAGGCGTTTGGTTTGCTCCATTTCCTGTCAATCAAAAATCTTCCGGCTCAGGCCTAGTTACGTAGATTACGTACGCCTTGGACTTACGTGTTTTGTGTATGTGTTGCTTTGGTATAGCTTCGTAGTTAGCTGGCGACTTGTTTTGCTCATCTTTATTTACATAATGGCAGATAAAGATCCCGGGGGACCCAGCCGTAAAAGACAACTTCACGAGTGCTACGCAAGTTTCTGGAGGGGGGCGTTTCTTCGTAAATGTTAAGAGGGGGGAGGTTAGAGGGGAGGGGGTGAGGGAGAGGTTGTATGTGCGCATGCGCATGCTCCGTTCAAAGTCGTAGGAAATTAAATCTCCTCTAATGCCTTTAACAGAACACTAATGCAGCCCACAGTCAACTGTAAGTCTCCTTGCTCACAGACAGTGAACCACATTATCAGCCACATGAAAAACGGCATTGGCATCAATGGTGTGCAAGACAAATTCAGCAGAAACAAAATTCAGGTTTTTGTTTTGTATATTGGATATACGCTTATGTCAATAAAAATCTGGTACAGTCAACTCAAGTCTGCCGCTATACTCACACTGTACTTTTGCTGCTGCTCTTCGTATAGTATTCCATGTCAACATCCACCTTTAGGTTTTCAATCAGCAAAGTTGCCAGCATCCCTTCCTAGTCCCTGTTCAACAGTCACATAATCTATTCCATGTGAGCTGAATGGATAAAGTCCCTTTGGCTGGAGATATGAGGATAAATCACCAAGGTTTAACAATAAGTACGTTAAATTCAGTTAGCTGTGAATGAGATAAGATGGAGGGTGGTTTTAATTATGCAGGGTAATGTTAGAGAGACCTAAATTCAAACTGAAATACACCACCAAATGGTTAGAGCTGCACACAAACTCATGTATGCACACTAACTGAACATATAATGATAGCGGGCAGGAGGTGTATCATGTACAATCAGGCATCTGATTTCTGAAAAAACAACTTTCAAAGACCAAGACAAGAGCTGAGAGAGGTAGTCTGTGTGGAGGAAATCAAAGCCAGGTAATCCAACAGCTGAGGTGAAACGAGTCATACTGATATGCTCTGATCCTATAAAGTGAAGGATATATTGCCACCCACAGAGTCCATGGATTTAGAATGTCGGTCTGATTGCAAAAGGGATATCACTCTCTGTACAATGCCTAACATCTTAAAAATTCCATACCAGGTCATCCCTGTCAGAATTTGGACAAACCCATTTGTGCTCATTTAAAGCTCAAAGTCCATGTTTTACACAGACAACTAAAGACACTGACAAACAACTGTTCTAATAGCGAAGACTATTGCAGCAGCCAGTCGACCTTATACAGCCCCCTGCATTTGTCCGCTGTATTTCTGATGTTGCCTGTTAAATTAGGATCATTTCTGCTAGATGCCGCTTTAAAGTTCTTAAACCAGAAACAGACATTCACATTATGGAGCAGTTTACAGTGCATGACACCACCACATCCACATACTGTGTAAAGACATAAGATCTTGGAGGCAAAGTCATATCTATTAAGAAAATCCAGAGTTGTAGGAGTCACTGGAATAGCTACCATGATAAACATGGTCTCTGCAAGTGTATGTAAACTTTTGTTCACAACTGCATTTAAAAGCTAGGAGGCAGAATCTTGTTAAAAAGATGCTCTGATGCCAGTACATTTTGGTAGAGGTGAGTGGTACCTATTTTCCCTCTTGACTGAGCTCTTTCTCAGTTTCTCTAGAGACTTAAAACCCTAAACCTGTGGTCATATCTCATTTCCCCGATTCCTCGGGTTGAAGTACTATTCACAAAACTAGCAAAATCCATTCCCCTCCCCCACTTTGTCATCTTAAAGTTTGTCCCAAACATTTAGCCAAAGTCATTGTCTACATGCTGCCTTGGCAGGCTGCCTGGGACTCTCTTCTATATTTTACAGTGGAGACACGTATACACATCCCTGTGACAATGTGAATAATGAGAACATGTACTTGGGAGGAGAGGAACAAATAGTGAACCAGTGAAGATAGAAAACAGGATAAAATAAAGATGACCTCCTGATGGTTTAGAGGTTCCTCAGTACATACAGCATGTTCTCACAGCATGCACAGAAGACAGAGGACATATATTTCAGCATTTCATCAAACCATGTACCCTTTATCCAATCCCTGCGCCATTCTTCCAGGGCTCCAGTGCACGCTGCCCATGAGAGAAATGTGTAGTGTGTTTGTGTATGTATTGACTCTGCATGTATGTGTGTTATTGTAGCAACGTAAGTACAAGGTCTTTTCAGAACTCTCAACAAAGGGATTCCTCTGGCTGATTGACAGACCCACACCGTCTCATTACCATTTAATACAGAGATAAGAACAGATAAAAACAACATCAAAAAGGCTGCATCAGGAGTAATTAATCAGACCGTGAAAACACACAGACGTCTACACTGAGACAAACCTTGTTTAAATTCATTTTAAGCGGGTCTTTTGTGTTTTGTCCTAATTGGTCAGCACAATTAGCAATGTGACCCATCCTTGGACACATGCGAAGGCAGTGCCTTCCTTAGCTACTGTGCCAGTATGGACTCAGGAATAGTCATCCCCATAAACAGCAGCAGATGCTTTAAGGTATCGCATTGTAGAGGGTCTTCTCTCAATTAACTGCAGTGGTTATATGAATTTTTATTTTTGTGACAGGTCAAAATATAATACTTAATCCTGACCAGCATGTCTGGAGAGAATTTCCCCCTTGAGGGAACTGTGCTATGAATCTGATATCCCTTCTGGATCTTTGGCATTGTAAAGGCCAAATGCAGATGCTTTATCCAATCCCCCATCATGGCGGATATGTAGAACTCATCCTCAACACTGGATCAGCCTCGGAATAAATCACTGACTCCACAGTTTTTCCTCAGCACCTAAGGTCACCGCATGCTTTGCTCTGAGTAAACAGGAGCGGTTTTGCAGCGGCCACAAGAGCAAGGGAATCTGCCATTTTGTTTGTCCTCTAAGCTTGTACTATTACTAGAGAGCAGAGTGGCAAACAGCAGAGCTTAGCAGCTCAGCTTCCAGTGATAGGTGAGGGATAAGGGATTCAGAGTGAAAAGTGTCTAATTTTCCTGTTTAGCCCAACAAGCAACAAATGCCCCCTAACAAGCACAAGTCACAACGCCAGGATCGTTCACTGAGGGTTTCCTCGTTCTATAAAAAAACCTTGTCAGATTTTTGGTTTTGAAGTAGTCTTCAAACAATTTGAGCTGGTCAGCATTGTCATCTTCATTGTCCACCAACACCAAACAAACATTTTACTGTTACTAGCTGCAGGAAAAGCTAACAGCATCCTCATATTCTGCCCAGTTGTTGTGTTTACATGGGTTAGAGAAGAGATGGGAATAGCTCTTTGCTGTACACTTAAGGGAATGCCATCCAAGCCAAACAGAAGTGTTGATACCCCTGTTCATAGAAGGGTAAATATACAGAGGGAAATCTGTTTGGAGTGATGGAGTAAAGACAATAAGGAAGGCGAAAACATGATTGGGCTGGCTGTCATATGCCAAAACAGCTTGATAATGACTCAAATAGCTTGTTTGATGAATGTGGGCCATATTGTAAGAGTAAAAAGAAGGGGATTGTAAAGGAATAGATAAAATTGTCCTTGACAGTTGCTCAACAAGCAGCTGCTTTTTTTTATTCAACTTTATTAACAACCCTTTTCATCCTCACTCTCTTTTCATACCTTAATCTTCACTACTGATACCTCCACTCACTCAAGTTTTATTCCTCTACAAGTTGTATTTTTGCACATACAGTATTTCAATATTCAAGAAAAGTGCTTTCCCTGTTCTTTTTCTCACCTGTACTCACTCCTTTTTTATTTATCCACCTATCACTTTCTCTTACATTATACAGTTTTCATGAGCTAAGAATCCTAAGGTTTTATGTCTCTCCAGTAGCAAACGAAAATGTCCACATTTTTATGGTTTTTAAATGATATTTTTTCTTAACGCTTTAACACTGCCTGACAAAAACAAAAAAATTCCAAACACTGACTTTTAACACAGCAATATTATTTGTAAGTGTATAAACATATACCGGTATGAATCAGATGTTGGTATTCAGACACTATATTCAGATAAGGATCATGTGGATATACCAAATGTTAATGAACATGAATTCATATTTTGCCTTGGTCAGGCTCAAAACAGGATCATGTTAAGGGTTTTGCTACGTTCACCACATGCTGCAAAGTTCTGTTTTGTACATTTTCAAGATGATAACTCCACTGGACATTTTAAATGCACTCACAGCATCCACATGCCTGCAAGAGGTTGCTAATGTTATTTTCTGCTTATCAGTAATCAAAAGCATGGCAATGTGCTTCATGAGCTTACTACTGTATAGGGTCTAGTAGGTTCCTAGTGACACAGTGAAGGTAAGTGATATGTCCTGGCAAAAGATCATTTTAAATCTTGAAGAATTAACAAAAGCCTGTCATTAAATGTGATCAGGCATTTCTGAGTACCATAACAGGTTCTGAAAATGAATGGTATGCTAAGTCATGGGTGGATTTTGCCATGAGCCTGTACAAAAAAAATAAAATTAAGAAAAATAAAGAAAGGAAGTGAAAACTGAGTACGAACAGCTTAAAGCTGCTGTCCGGAGTTTGAATCGCAGCGTCTCCCAAAACACTGTTGGTCCCACCTCCCTCCCTCTGATTTCGCCCCTTTATTTGTGCACGCGCGCAGTACATGAGAGAAGTGCCCGGAGTGCTGCAGCATCTTGCCTGTTTTGCTGTTTTCCCCTCTTCTGCATTTAGTACATTTAGTAAATAATAAAGGAATTACGTTAGAATGCTGTATTGAGTCTAACTTGTCCTAATACCAAAATAACATGAATCTGCTAGGACGAACGAGTAAAGTTTCAATATGTGATTACACTCGTGTATCCCTCTCAATGACGTTGTTTATCAAACTTAGTGCATTTACGCGTGTATATGTGTTAGATTGTTTATTTATTTCTATCTAGAGTTCAGAATTGCATAACTCCTCTGACGAAGAGTATGTCCCAGACGCCCCAACATCTTCCTCCAGAGGTCGGGCATCTAAACGAAGCCGTCAGGCGGGCTATGGAGGCCGTGGTCGGGGAGCGACGCGAGCACCCCGAGCCAAAAAACGTCCTGCAGTCTCTTGGCCTGACAAGCCGTGGGATTGGTAACTTTTCTGGAAGTTGCTGATCCCTGATGCTCTCTCCTCCACAAGCAAAACAAATGTGCGCGCGGTTGCGTAGAGCGTAGCTCGCCCACCTCTGCATGGGCTTGCTTGCTGTGCGCGTAACCGTTGATTGACAGCATGACAAAGCTGAAGCTCGAACTTGATTGGTCGGCAGCAACCGGCGCTTTTTGGAATAACATGGGGGTCTATGAGAGGAAGGCGGAGCTCAGGAATAAATTTTCATATCGCGTTATACTAACTTTATATTATAGTATCGAACTAGACTAACACATTTAAGCTTTGTTAAAAAATGATACATAAATTGAAAACAAACGGAAACTCCGGACAGCAGCTTTAAGGTATAAAGGTTGGTGTTTGGCAGTCTTTGGTGTAAACTCTTTGATGCACAACATGGGTCAAGAGATAACCATTTTCCATTGAATATGGGTCACTTTTGACCCATGTAGTGTATCAAAGTGTTAATCTTTTATAACTGATTAAGAGGAATAAGTGACAGTTTAGAAAGCTGGGGTGTTACGCCTGAGTCTTGTTCTGTTTGTATTTGTATTTTTTTCCTGAAACCCCAGAGATTAGTTTGAATTTCTTTTCCGTAGTATTTACGTGTCATGCTTCTGTGTCTTTTACATCCTTTTCAGATTTATTTCCTTGAATTTTGTAGTTAGAAATTCCCTCCTGGACACTGAATCTGTACAGTTGGAGATACAGTATATTCATCCCCATCTACATCAGACTACTAATGCCCATTGATCCGTTGGAGATGTAACATTTCAGCCACAGGGATAGCATCCTCAGGCCTCCAAATTCATTACGATCAATGCACAACAACCATAAAAGCTATTGAGCTGAGGTTGGTTGGGGGGCGGAGTTAACAATCATGTACATTGGAACCAAAGGTTACCACTCAGCACTGCTATCCATTCACATAGTCATCCAGCCGACCGCATTTGGCTCTGTTCAAAGTCTAAGAGGAAGCATACTGTGGGGGACAAAGGCAGCAAAACTTGTTTCTCACTACCTCTGAGAGGAGAGCGGGAGTTAATTAAGGCATGAGACACCTCGCTGAATATCTTTAGCACTGTTTCCAAGCAGGCTTTCCAACGCCCAAGAGTAAAAGAAGGGATGGGGAGAGACTTTGAGTAGGTGAAGCAGAGAGAGAAATGAGTCGGAGGGCGGCAAACGCAGCACTATTTCAGCACACAGATCTGACTAGACAGGCTGAAGCTGCAAATTGCTTTTAGCACTCAATTTCTCACCTTAATTAAAAGCGGGGAGAGCGCTAGTTACAGGCTACCTCACTTTGAGCATCTGCTTTCCATGACAAAAGTGGGACAGTGGTGGGGTGGCTGTGTTGTGTCGAGTTTCTGCCTGCAGTCATCTGCTGATAAAGCCCTGAGTGGTGTTGAGTCAGGTCAAACACTGATGCTTAACCTGCGGTGTGAAGCCTCAGTGGGTTGAATGGCAATTAATTGTGCTTTTACCAGCTCATCCTGTGAATAACACCATCCTGCACTTTTCAATTGCATATCTTTTTTTTTTTTTTTTTTTATTTTTGGTTTGCTAAAACCTACAGTCACATTAAAGCAGCAGCTACCTGTGTTTGTCTCGTTAATGAAACTGGTTTTGTCCTTTCAGTTATGACTGAAAGTTACTTTATCCATGCAAATTTCAGCTGTTTTTACATTGCTGGTAGGAATGAATAATACAAGAGGACATAATTTAATTCCTGCTTCTTCTTTTTTTAACCTCATCCTTCTCTTTAGATTGGATAAATTTAACATTTCATTTTACATTATTTTTTAATCGAATACTTAATGTTGGACTGACAGTGTCACACAAATGAGCATATGCATAATTCAAGTTGTTAGTGCATTTTGTGATTTGTTATCTTAGAAGTTTTAAATGCCAAGAGTGTAATGCAAGTACAAAAGAGCATTAACAAGTTGTCAAAGAGAAAAGCTTGCTCACCAAAATTCATGAGACCACTAAATTGGTTTAACAATGGTTGCTAGATTGGTTGGTTAAATAATAAAACAATTAAAGCCTAAAAATGGACCCACACTGCTGCTCGCAGGGCAACACACTGTCCACGGTGCATGTATGCATTATACAGTCCTATTTTCTTGTTAAAGCATTTATACAACTTAACACTTCTAACATATGATCATATTCAAGCTCATATTCATTACATTGCATCATTGCCTCTGTCCTTATACAATGAACTTGATCCTTCAACTGGTGTTGACTGTGATTTGAAGCTTGAAAAAAACCCTCATGAGCGCATTGTTCATTCATGTTGTGTACCATTTTAAGCAATCATTTTGATAAATGAAGCAAAGATTAATAACTGAGGCTTTGGCAACAAAAGCATCCACAGTATCACACACATCATGTATGAAAACTGCTTCCGTATATACACTGCCATTAAAAAGTTACTTAGAGATGTCCTTATTTTTTAAAGGAAAGCATTTTTTTTCAATGAAGATAACATTAAATTTTTCAGAAATGCAGTCTAGATGTTGTTCATGTGGTAAATGACTATTCTATCTGGAAACGGCTGATGTTTTATGAAATATCTACATAGGAGTACAGAGAATCATGTTCAGCAACCATCACTCCTGTGTTCTAATGGTACATTGTATTCGCTAATCGTGTTGAAAGGCTGACTGATGATTAGAAAACCCTCGTGCAATTATGTTAGCGCATGAATAAAAGTGGAATGTTGTGGAATGTAAAAACTGAAAGTTGTTTTATTGTGTATTAAATAATCTGAACCTCACAACTGAGGTGTGAGCTGTTATATGAGCCAGAATCCACTCTGTCTTTGTTGGAATCCACACATCTCATAAAGTACTAGAAGATGTTGCTCCGGTGTAAGAGCCTCTGAGGAAATGTGGCGCTCATCATTATTAATGGTATCATGACCGTAATCTCATAATTCCCAGATAGTTCAGAAGGAAGTTTTACTATGTCAGAAATGACATGGATGAATTTAAAAGAAAAACATCCAATTATGTTAAGCGAGTTTACACAAGTGATTGCCCTGGTGATGGCGAAGTAGTTGAGGGGGTGGGGGCTCCTGAGGCAAGACAAAGGGAGTTGAAATGGTCAGCTGGTGTTCTGTTTCATTTGATGGGATTGATTTTGATGGGCCAAGCTGACATTTCCTCTTTGTGGAGATGGCTAAGGAGAGACCAACAAATTACTCCTTGTTGGCTGAGGCTAGTATAGAAATCTGATTAGGGGAAATTGCACATCACATCTGCCGTCGTCTGGGGCAAAACGTGCCTAAAACCATAATTTACCAGCTTAAAGGTTGCCTCAACAGATTTTCTGTGATGCGTGTGATGGAAAAAAAGAGAGGAAAAAAAAGTCAGAATCTGAATACATGGCTTTGTGAAGGAGCCCCTACACGTGTGTGTTTGCCTATATACTGTACAGTTTCCTGCCAGCTGTCACAGCTCCACCGAATTTAACGGGGGAACTATTCCTCTCATGTTCTTAGCTAATCAGGCTGTTTGTTCTTGCCTCGTTTTTTAAAGTAAATTGGACGATCAAACTCTTTAAACCCTGACCTTAGGCTAATTTTTTTCTGGGTGGGGAAGAGGTGAATTTGGAGCCCACAGCCCGACTGACAGGTTGACGTGTGTCCTATGTGGAGTCTGAAGGCTGCAGTTAAGCCGAGGGAGATGAAGGAGAAAGAGAAGGTTGAAGGCCAGAGGAGCTTTTGGCAGCTGGCTTGGCAAAAAGTCTACTGACATTACAGTTTTATAGTAAAGGTCTCCAGGCTCACTTTCTAGTTTAAGCTTGAGAAGAAAAAAAGAGTTCTGTACTGTGCACACTTTTCTACACCCAACCATGCCTCTAAAGATTTGAAGCCTGATCTTGCTTCAACTCTGTAAAGATGTATAACACTAATGTATTGCTATGACAGCTACATGCTAAAAGCTGTACATACTGTAAATGTGTCCCTGCATTCTGACACACACACACACACACACACACACACACACACACACACACACACACACACACACACACACACACACACACACACACACACACACACACGAGTGTACAGTACTGAATGAAGAGTCACCAACCTTCAGCTCAATTTTCATTTGAATGGAAGGTTATTGCTGCTTGAAGTTATGCACACCTTCAGTACGCAGACACGCTGCCTTTGCCCTCCAGATGGTGACTCAGTTTTTGTGCATATCTGTATCAAAACCAAAAAAAAAATTTGTTCAGTTTGTTGCACAGCAAATACATGCTGGAGAGAAACATCCCAATGATAAGTGCGCCGGCACATTAACCTTTTCCCAGATGTTTCACTGCCTTAGCAAGGCTGAGCACACCATTGTCCAGATTGTCCAATATTTCCATTGCTGTTATGAGAAAAGTTGGGGGAAAAAATCCACTGGTGTTGTTGCCCTGAAGTTTAGCAGCTCTTTCCTTGTGAAAGAGCTCCAGGTACTGTAACTTAACACAGAGTTACACAACAAAACAAGACCAAACAGAGCGATACACAGAGGCATCCATCTGCAACACCATTCTGGATATGGACGAATATGTGTTTCAAGATGGAATAAAGCACTATATTGTGTTTATACTTCTGTTACTCTGACCATCATGAATGTAGATATGGTGATAGGATGTCTCTAGCGGTCATTTTCTATTAGAGCTCAACATCATGACAGTAATATCAAACATTTAAGAACAATAGTGTTTTTTGTTTTTTTTTTTAATCATTTTATGAGTGATCATGGTTACTCAGGGTTTCCAAAATGTCTTTTATTTCTGAAAAAATCACTAGGCATAAACTACCAGTCAAAAGCTTTAGAACATCCCAGTTTTTTTCATTTTTTTGTTAAAAAATTACATGGTGTGCATAATAATGCTTCACTAATGTCTCTGAAATGAATGCATAGAACAAATAAACAAATTAAGGAAAAAATAAAATCCATTGAGAAACCACAATGTATTCTCAACTTTTGACTCGTGAAAGTAGTCACCTTTGGCAGATATCACAGCTGAACATGTTCATGGCAATCTTTCCACGATGGAAATGAAATATTCTTCAGAAAGTTCTTCCTTACTCTGTGTGGCACTTGTGGGTTGCTTTGCTTTCACTTTTTTATCCATTTCATCCCAAACCAGCTCCATTGGATTTCATTCTGAAGACTGTGCTGGCCCCTCCATGTTTTCAAGCTTATCATCCTGTTCTTTTTTTCTAAGGTAGTTCTGGTAAACCTTGAATGTATGATTTAGGTCATTATCTTGCTGTACGATGAACCCCTGACCAACTAGGAACATACCAGAGGATACTGCACGGTGCTGCAGAATGCTGTGGCAGCTGTTTTGATTCAGGGTACCTCTCACTCTGTACAAGTCACCAACACTGGATCCAGCAAAACAGCCCCAGACCATCACAGTTCCTCCTCCATGACTACAACAACTGTTTAGTTGTGATTGAAGCTACTGTCCTGTGAGTCACCTATCATGCAAGCTGTTGACTCTCAGAAACTTGTTTTCTGATTCTATTGTGACTTTGGGTCTTCCAGACCTCTTCCTGTCAGAGTTTCCCCCAGTTTCTGAATATGTTTTGATGGTGAAAAAAACTGTACTCACTGACACCTTTACTATCTTTGCAATTTATACCTATATTCTTAGGTGTTATGATGGTCTGTCTTCTGTTGTTAATTTCTTTATCCTCACCATTTTTATAGCAAACACACTACTTTCTGCAGTACATTACTGTTCAAATAATGTTTTTGAGGGTATGGTGTCACTGTGTGTTCCAGTAGTACTTTTATGCAGACAGAGGGAGTTGTAGGTAATCAAGAAAAGTTGGGACATCTGTAGGATTTGGTAGCACCAACTTTCATGGCTCGATCAACCTCCATTGCTGCAGAAGAGCTTAAAGTTTTTAACACATTTCTTGTTCCCTGGAAAGGCCTTTTTTGTATAATTCTGAAATGTGGATTATTTTTCAGTTTTGGGTAACCTTACCGTTTTTAACATCTGGCAGTTCACCACTTACTTTTGTACCATTTTAAGCTGTTCATTCAACTTGAACGACTTGAATTTAAATTTTAAAAAAAAAACTAGAAACACTGGGGCGTTCTAAAACTTTTGACTGGTAATGTACTCTTTAGTTTTTGGTAAATTGTTATCAATTTGAACTTGGTCTGGGAAAGGCCTCGTGCTATGGTTGTTGTTTTTTATCCAGCTAAAATGTCTCATCGCTCATCATGGGCAAACATCTACTTGAATAAAAATAAAAGGAAATTGGCAGAATGGGAAGATATTCCTGTGCTTCAACCAACTCAGACTTTATTATGTAAAAAGAATTTTAAAATTGAACATGCTGCTCCAGCATACAGTTATACAGTTGTTTCGTTTCTTTTCTAATTTTCTCCCATTTTCTTCTCTTTTCTTTATGTGTCATACTCTCTGCTCACACTCAGTGCTCTCCTGTCTTAGTTTCGTTCTTATAGTGGCAGGATATTAGACCTGCTTGAGTCTGCTGTGGTGTGCTGGGAGCTAATAGATTGCCAGCTCTTTAGCCAAAGGCCCTGCAATGTTTTTGTCACTCTGCCCAGCCTGCAGCAGGGCTGGAGGGGTGGATGGGCACACAGGGTCCTGGGAGAGGATGGAGGTCTGGCTGGAGGGCACAGAGCAAAAAGAGGAGGGAAGGTGAGGGTGGAGGTAAAGGCGTTGGAACTGAAACATGAGTTTGGCCTGGCAGAGTGGACAGTAGCCAGAGTAGCAACCTGCATCAGAGGTGACCCCGCCTCCCCACACTGCCACTGCCAACTACAACCCCAAATCATCCACTGGAGGGACTGAAGTGCTCCCCTGGGGCACTGGAGCGCTCCAGTGTTCCTTATTCAGCTGGCATGGAAAATAGTGGCATGGAAGCTGCCAGAATCCTATTTTTGGATTTATTTCCTATCAACTGTTGTCATGCAGTTTGTGTGACTGGTAAATAAAAAACAAAACAACAAAAAAAAACATCTCTGCTTGTGTTTGTCATGCAGTTTAAAGTCACCAACTGGAGTCGCACTGAATGTTGACCATGGACTAGCAAAACCCAAACACAACTTCAGAAGTTTCCAAAACACACTTACAACAAGGAGTTGAACAGCAGCTACGAAAAGAGGTGCCGTTGTTGTTCTTGATGCGTTGAAAGTCACAGATAGTATGTCGCCATTTTTACGGTCTGTTGGTGCTATTCATTGGATTGCTACAAAAATTTCACAGTCATGATTCCCAGAGGACGACACTACTTAACACTGCCACACAAAGAGGCAGTTTCTGAGTGCCTTTTGATGGTGAAGAAAACTTTACTCACTGACACTTTGACTTTCTTTGCAATTTCTCTATTGAAAAGACCAACATTTTTAACTGTTATGGTGGTCTGACTATCTTCTATTGCTAATTGCCTTTTCCTCACCATTTTTATACCAACACGTTACTTTCTAGAGTACAATACTGGTGGGTATGGTGCCACTATGTGTTCTAACACTACTTTTATGCAGACAGAGGGGGTTGTAAATAATCGAGAAAAGTTGGGACACCTGTGGGATTTGGTTGCACCACCTTTCAAGGCTTGTCTAGCCTCCATTGCTGCAGAACAACTTAAACTTATTAACCCAGTTGTTGTTCCTTGAAAAAGACCTTTTTGTATTATTCTGAAATGTAATTTTTTCCTTTTTTTAAGTTCTGGGTAACCTTACCTTTTTTTAAACCTCTGACAGTTCACCACTTACCTTTGTACCATTTCAAGCTAATCATTGGACTTGAACTATTTGAATTTCAATAAAAAATAGAAAAATTGGGGTGTTCTTTTGACAGGTAGTATAAGTTTTACAGCTTTGATTTGAGCACTGTGGCCTCAATTATTTTGAAATGGAACACACTTGGAATCACCAGGACTCGTTCTAGAGCTTGCCATCAAGGCAAATTGAGTAACAACTGAGCAAGAATTTTTTTGGTCAGAATGGGATAAACTGTCTAAATCCCTGGAGCCTTTACAGATTTGCCTGAGGACTTAAAGCTGTGACTGCTGCCCAAAGGCCTTCTACAGATTATTGACTTAAGAGGTTGCATACTTTCGGAGAAGAGATTTTCAGTTTTTCTTTTTAATGGATTTATCCAAAGTAAAATGTTTCATTTTGTCATTATGAGTTTACAAAGTGCAGATTGATGAAGAAAATATACATTTTATTCATTTAAAAATGCAATCTACAATACAGTGAGAAAATGAAGGGTGTGAATACTTTCTGAAGAGGCTGTCCTGTTTTTACTGAGAACTGCATACATTATTGCATCCCACTGAGATACAGGAAATACAGGCTCCGATCTGCAATACCTGTTCATATTCTCAAGTTTTCATTTTTTATCAGTGTGTCAAGGTGGGGAATGGATGAGGAGATTAAAAGAAATGTACTTGTGACAATCGTATCTCAGGTGCAAATTCCTGCTTTGTTTTTGGCTTGAGGCCCTCTCACCCCATGCTGTCTCCTTTAACCTCAATGTGAAGGAAGATACTATCTACCCACCTGCCCTTCTCGTCAACCAAACAAGCTCAGTGGACTGCAACGACCCAGGTTACCTCGGAGCCTCGCAGCACTTAATGAAATAAATACCATCTGCCTCAGAAAGGCTGCAACCTCTGACCTGTCAAATAAGCAGGAGGATGATGGTGTGTTGGATCTCTGACTGTCTGTGAACTCTCTGGGCGGTCACACTTCCTTATAGTGAACAATCTTAACTTCACATTCTCACACAGAAGATAATATCTTTGGGCTTTCATGTCAGTCACATCTGTCTTTGTTCCTCTTGATGTCGAAGCATGCAAGAGATAGCAGAGTGTCACACAGTAAGTGTGTTCCTCATCTGTCATCAGACCATTATGTTCCCTGATGTACTGACACTAGTGCTGTGTTCTCCATTGTTAATCACCACATCCATATCAGATTTACAGATAGACTACGTTTACGCTCTGATTATTGTGATGCCAGAATATTTGTAAAAACAAAACAAAAAAGCCCCACAAAAAACAAAACCATAAACTTACAAACAAAAAACCCCCACAAAATACATCTCCTTGTAAAACCATGTGACAGTCTCTGTCTCTGGTTATAGTCACTGAACTAGATTTTTAAATCCAACTACAAAGTTTTGCTCCCTTTCAGCTACATATGATTTCCAGATATAATAGCATTGTACAGTAGTGTAACAAAATAGAAAGGCATAGGTTTGGTGTCATAACTTCTGCTAAATCTTTCTGTGCTTATCTTTTGAACTAAAATTCGAATATTTAAAGTAGCAAAAGTACAATTATCAGACTATGAATAAGTGAAATGGTCATTGCTGTCATTGCTGAATTCAGTTCATTGGCAAAACTCAGTAATTAATACACTAATCAAGTGAAAATTCCCCTTAATTTTGATTTGTAGGTACTTGTTATTTTTATGGCATTTTTGCAGTCTGTCATTATGAATATGCTATAATGAGTATTATACATCATGTCCCTTATCTTGTAGCTTGTCATAATACCATACTGCATGCTAACTAGGGATGGGCAGTGAGAATCAGTTCCACAGTTTAAATTTCAGAGGAATTCTGCTTACTGAACACATTACACTCTCGCTAGTTTTAGAGACGCAAACAACACAGCCAAAGAGCACTGCTGGGTATCTACTGCCAAATGTCTGCACCATTGGCCACGTGCTGTGAAGGCCTTTGTATGTCTTCATTATTCGTAGAAGAAAGAAAGCGTTCTCAAATGTTTTCACAGAATATGTTTTGATTGGATTTTAAATAGATTTGGGATGATTTTTTAACATCAATGCTAACAGAACCTCACAAATCAAAACAAAATGTTCTTTACCGGAATTTTTTAGTTTGCTTTGTTTGGGACGTTCACCAAACTCTCGAGTGTCCATCAACAATATATTAGCGCAGCTTTTTCCAACTCATGCAATTTGCCCACATACTTTTGCCCATATAGTGTACTTTACTTCATGTAAACTATATGACTCAGCTGTGCAACAAATTACGAATTCTCTAAACATTCAATATGGCAATCAGTTGTGTGACAAACTTGACAATTCACAGATTATTTTATCTGCCTTAGGATCCAGTATGCTGATGCTAAGTATGCCTCTAAATCTGATCAGTCTTCACGATGCTTTTATCTTCTATTGATGTCACCATAACAGCATCAGTGGGAGGGAGAGGCAATCAGCTCTTATTGTCTACTTAATTAAGCTTCATTTGACAGAGATGATGATTTGTAATCAGTGCCTCAACCTGCAACAATGTGCCAAGTGAGGAACTGCAATTACAAACCTCATTCCCTGCATTTTATCAAATGCCATGGCCATCTGTAAATTGTCAGACAGACTTAATGCCTCATTTTTCTATCATATAGGATGTCTATTAATGCAACAGGACATACTATTCCACTTTTGATTTCCATTCCACTACATTTCAGAGGGAACTGTTCTTCATTTTACTCCACTACATTTATCTGACAACTGGAGTTACCACTTTTTTTTGTTTGTTTTTTAAATAAGATTTTACAACATGTTGTTTAAACCATTGTTTCCCAATCTTTTGGGGCACCAAGTCACAATTTCAATTCCCATGAGTTACTTTATTTGAATAACTGAGCCACCAAGTGGTAAAATAGTTGACAAAAGGGGAAGCTTAAAGTCAAGTGCGTCCCATCAGATTTAGCATTTGCTTCATATACAGCCCAACCCATGACTTAAGACAACCCTGTCCCCAAAAAATGATGATCCGATTCAACTAAATAGAATGGAACAAAAGCAATAATAATAATAATATTAATAATGATAATAAAGAAAATCTATCTGAGAGTGCACTTTAGGTATTTCTAAACATAAGTTTTTAGAAATAGGGTTCTTTTCTTATTTTTTCAAAGCTGTTACAACAAACACATCATACTTCACTTTCTCCTCTGTTAGTTTTCCCACTGTTAGGCTCCCATAAGACCACTTTGTAAGCCTCCTCATCCTGATGTCTGATCAGGTGACCAGCCAGCTTCAGAGCCTCTCACAAATTTTTGTTGATACTTTAGGGATCTTCCATACAGTTCTTCATTTTCACCGTCCAGTGCATGCCTCATGGTGTAACCGAGCATTATTGAAAATATACAGTATAATGGGGCAAGGGTATCTCCTTCAAACACTCCAGCAAAAATTTCAAAAAGTTCTGTATCTCCATCTGAAGATTATCACTCTGGCTTTAGTGCCCTCATATAGTTTTTCAGTCGCATCAAGTAGCTCATCGGAGATGCTGTACACAGCTAGTGTTCTGAGCCTTTTTCCTCTGTGCACATTCTCAAATGCTGTTTTGAAGTCAACAAAAGTTATTGTGGCATGCATATTGTTGCTTTTTACACCTTCAATGAGATGTTTGAGGGCAAAGATGTGTGCTGTTCTAGATCTTAAAGGTCTAAATCCATTATGATTTGGTCTAAGATGAGTATCCAGCACTGGTTGTACATGATTCAAAATCATGTGATTGATAAGCTTTACTGCAGTCACTGTCAGGCTCATTCCTCTGTAGTTTGCAGAGGTCTGTGCTTGCTGAGGTTTCCCTTCTTTCTTCTTTTGCTTGTGCTCTATTGCATGAGTTTCAAACCCTCAAGGAACAGCTGCTTTGCATATGATGAAACAATGTCTTCCAAATCACATTGCCTTAAGACCTCAGGGGGTATACCATCGGAACCTGTGACCTTTCCTTTACTAAGGTGTTCTTTGACTTTCCTACACTCTCCTTTGTCATAGGGCCCTGTTCTAAAAGTAAAATCTAGGAATACCAATGTTATAGTTTCATTTTCATTGTCTCCTGAAGGTTTTTCACCAAGGAGTGACTGAAAGTGAGCAAACCGCCTTTCATGATCTCATGATCTACCTAATCATTTTCTTGTATGTCTCTTTTCTGAGCCTTCCTCTCAGTAATGTCATTTACAAGATGCCAGCTAACAGCATGCTGAGATGATGCATTTACTTCCTCCAACCTATTTAATTTTTTTTAAGAGTATTTCTTCCATCATCTTGTCATACACAACTCCAAGTGCTTCCTTTCTCTCATGTAGAATTTGCCTGTTAGCATCAGAAGAATTCTGATGCTTGACAACACATCTGTTGTCAAGCAGCTTGAACACAGTGGGCCTCATTCATGAACGCGTTCGTAGAAAAGCGTTCGAAAGAACGGCTTTAAGAACTCCCAAGAGAAAAGTACGTTGCATTCACGAAGCGTTCTTGACAAGCCAAATCTGTTCTTAGGAGGGAGATGCGCCGGATTCAAGAACAGTCTCTACGAACACCCTCCCCTCTCATTAACATGACATTTACATTGTATTGACTTGTAAATGTAAAAGGTACACCCTCTAAACTTCCTTATAAGGCAGCAGCAAGAGAGTGTTTGAGACACGTGAGCACTGGAGTGCAGGTGAAACTCCGCCCACCAGAGTGATGGTCATTTCTGCAGATGACAGAGCTTCAAACAGACAATAAAGTCTGACCTGAGACAGGTAAACTTTTATACTCAGAAAGGGTGTGTGTCGTAATAAAACACCCTCTGCCTCTGCTGCAGTGACAGGTAAAACTGCCCAGGCCATGTCCGCCTTGTCTCCCCGGTCAGCGCGCGCGTGCACACCGGGGCGCGTGCACGTGGCGGCAGTCATCGCGCGTGCACGTCGTAGTGGTCATTGCACTTGTACCTCCCACAGACCTCCAAACACGTTAATGTGACCAAGTGCAGCTTCAGATCTAAAATCTGATTTTGAGTTTAACTGGCACTGAACTATAAAAGCATTGATCACTAAAATTCACTTGAATAAGTCTAGTTTTAAATTAAATAATTTGTGGTAATATTTGAATCATTTTAAGAAAGAAATTCAAATTTTTGGATCAGTTTTGACTGTAACAAAATTCTAAAAGAACAGATTTTTTGTGTGTAAGAGTCCTCCTGAGTGTTCTTCGAATTTGTTCTTACTTTTAAGAACAGGTCAGTTAAGAACACATTCGTGAATGCCAAAAATCTTCTTAAGAAGGCTCTAAGAACAGATTCGTTCTTAAGAACGCTTCATGAATGAGGCCCAGTAATCTTAAGTTGACTGGTGAATAGGAAATTGAGGAATTCTGTAAAGGATATATCTGCTTACAGTTTGTTTGTCAGTGTTGGATCTGACCATCGCATCTTAACAGCAAAAATCAAATTCAGTTTGAGAACAAAGAAAGCGACAATGTGTAGGAAGTCCTATGGAAATTCTGCAAGACCAATACTAATCTGCAAGAACGGTATACTCTAGCAGTAAAGAACAGGTTCTCTGCATTTCAGACTGAAGCAACACTATTACCTATTCACATGGTCACTTTGTACAAGCTAATGCTGAAGTCATAAAAGAACTCATCCTAGTCAAAAAGAAGATCAAAAGAAAAGAAAGTAAAAGCACATCATAATTATAGAATAACTTTTGCAAGACAAATTGTGGCTGGTAAACCCTCTTTCTTAATTAAATGTAAACCATTTATATTGCGTTTTTTTTCCTTTAACTGTTGTACTATTCCTCTTTTCTGACAGGTGCATCCCTACCCTTGTGTCTGAAAATAACTTGTGGTGGATGTCATGGCTTTGCTGTTAGAGTTTGAACAGCAGTGACTGGCCTGGAGATGTGGTATCATGGTCCCTACTGGGCCTTAACGAGAAGTTAAAACCAACAACAATCTGTCTTCTGTTTTCTGAATTATCTTCTGTCATCCGTCTTCTTTATGTTATGTTTATTAATAGTAGACAGATCTCACTTTGTGGTGTCATATAGCTGTGCCCCAAAATAGTGAAATTCAATACAAATATCATATTTCCTTAGTTTGATTTTATGCTTTTTCTTTTTGTTTTTGTTCATTGTTTGGACTGTACACTACAGTTAGTACAATTCTATCAATTCTTCGCTGATTTATCATTTAATAATATCATAATACTGTCTATTGCACTTCAGATTTAGTACTGTTACTTTTAATACTTGAAATGCATTTTCCTGATTATACCTAAACTGACATATAACTTAGATCTTTGATGTATTGGTGAATGATCTGAGTACATCCACTGGTGTGGAGAGGTCGGTCTCTTGACTTTGTTCTCCAGCTGTTTTCACTGTGGACTGCTTTGTTCTGACACAATGACACCGTAGTACACCACTCGCACAGCTGCAAGCCATTGAGCAGAAGTCATTTCTCTGAGAGGTATGCTAGCAGAGTGGTTTTACATAGTCTCTGTTGCTTGTCTTGTCTTCTTGGAAATGACAGCAAAAGTCCATAGAAACCAGTCAGGGGATCATCTGTGATGCTCTGTGGTCTGCACATCTGCGTCTGCCCCTCCACAGAATGGCCCACTTGACTGTGCATGGAGCCATATGGGAGCCCTGTTTGAAGCCACTAGCACAAAATCACACAATTAATTCTGAATTACGCCAGACAATCTGCTGCAGGACATCCCTAATGAAAATGACGTGGATGGGTTCTGGGTGCACAGGCAGGGCTGAGGCCTTTGGGCAGTGGAACATACACAGTCATGGAATCAACACACTGATTCGCACAAGCATGCACACACAGACACTCGCATGCCTGCACACAGTCCGGCAGCCATTCAGCCTGTGCATTCAGTGCATGACTGCCCTACATTTGCCTGATGTGGGCCTAAAATTGAAACTAATGTAGTGCTCCCTGGAGACACTGAGGAGCACACGAGTAAACTATTTAGAAAAGAAGCTTTGGACTGCATAATTCAACCCAAATAAAGGAGAAAGATGAGAACAGAATGGTAACCGAAGACAAGTGTCTGTTGACTCGTAGTGTAGCTCGTTTATCACAATCACAGTGTGACAAAAGTGCGGTGGGAGTGCTGTGTGTGCACGTGTGTTTATGTTTGCGAATATTCAGCCGGCTAAATCAGTGGGAGATGTAGCAGCTCCTTAGAGAACAGGAGAGGTGTAATGCTCATTATTATTTTGAAGGTTATTTTTGATACCATTGAGCTATAGAAACACAAGTTAGCATATTTAAAGGCAGTTTTTTTATGCTGCCTGCACATACAGTATACATCGGTTTACATAATCTGCAATAATTTCAAGACCTTCAACAAACACAGCCATTACAGCTAATAAGCCTCTTATTTCCATTGCTCATACTGCCCTTGTTGAAACAGTTTGTGGGTGAGCTCAAAGCTTCTGTCTGTGACATGGCTGTGCAGCAGCACTTTGCAGTTAGATGGATCTGACAGGAATACACAGCAGCAGCCCTGTATATGGTAGCAGCTAGTGTACCATGCTTTAATTCCCCATCTCATTCCTCATGCACAAATCAGACAGGCTCCAGTGCTCTTGCAGCTTGTCTTCATCTGCAGCCTGTGACTTTGGTTATTGCAGCCTCCCTACAGAACTCGGCCCTAGCAGACCTTCAATTATTTATAAAGGTTTTTTTTTTTTTTTCCATTTTTTTCTTTTTTTTTTGGAAGAGCTGAATTTGGTGGCAAGAGAGCAGAGGATGTTGTCATGTCTCTGCCCCTCCTTGTATATTTCCTGCCCCAATAAAGGCGTTCTGCTGTACGAGCAATTGCGAGTGACATTGAGAGGAAATAACTTTGCAGCATTAAAGGAGATATGTTTCCATTTTAGGGGAGATTAAATTAATCTACTGTTATTGAGTGCTTTAATACATTCAGCGAGCCAAGTCCCTCAGCGCAACCTAATTATATCAATTGGGGGGAGAAAACGAAAAAAAAAAAGATGAATGGTACTTTGACAAACGTAGGTTTGATGTGCTCTCATTTTGTCTCATCTGGATGTGATGAGGTTGGTTGATAAGAAAGGTCACAGTGGTGTGTTATCTTTATTAAAAGTTGGTTCAAAGGACACTTGTAATGATGATCCACTCAATTCAGGGGATTACAATCTCTTTGATGAGTTAAATACAGAACATATGTGCAGGCCCCTTACATGTGTTCCCACCAGCTGTACTGCTATCACGTGCCTTGGTAATTCACTGCTATGACCCTCTGTCGATTTCCCAGTGGGGCACACTGAGCAGAACTACCTCTGACACTCACTATAAACCCCTGTAAAAGGTTTGATGTGATGACAAACCTCTGTAGGGGAATATGGGATACGACCACTACTGACTCGCTGCAGTCAAATGCAAAGATATCTCTGTTTTTGAGTTTAGTGCGAACATCAGGTAGACATCATAAAATTAGATCTTTCAGAACCCACTGGAGTTGAGTTATGTCCACCAGTCAGCAGCAGGGTCAGAGTTAAGGCCAGATAACAGCTGGGCACTGTGAAAGGATTGAGGATGGATCAAGGCTGCAAGAGGAGATTATATAGTAATAACATCACTGGCGTTCAGTTACTGCAATGGTATGGAGAATAATTAGTACAATAGACAGTCCTATTAGGAATAAAACGTGTTCTGAAATGATGGAATCATGCAAACATTTCTCTGTGAGATGGATAATTATATAAAACACATGCTCACACTCTTAGTGTAGCTTGGATGCAATCTGTTTAGAAATGTACTGTAGTACATCATGGCTCATCATGTCACATCTGGCCTGGTTGACAATTCCAATAAGAGCCACTACGCTGGAAGTGACACATTTTTATTGCAAGTCTAACATCATCTTTCCATGATTTTCTGCTAAAAATTCACTGAATCAAACTAACATCCAGGCTCATTACAATGAGGACATAGGGGCATCACAAGGATGAGAACATATTGGACAATAAACTTTACTGTTCAGCACCAGAAAAAAGCTTAACCTCAATCATGAAAGTCAAAGTCATGACATCATGCTGGCTTTGCCTCTCTTCCACCAGTCTGAAACTCAGTACAACTTCTCCATTACTATTTATTTCACGTGTGTCAATGTCAGTAATGTTCCTGGAGATTTTGTTCCATGTTCTAAGAAAATTTGCATCCACTCCTCCAGTTACTAAGAGGAATTTAAACTATTGTGGATTCGAGCATGGTGTTATGTGTTTTAATTTTACTTCGTCCAGAGCCACAAAACTCACCAGTGCTGTCCTCTTAAGTTATATTGTCAACTTCCTGGATGATATTCAGTGTTCAATCCTCTCTATCCTGCTCTCTCATTACAAACATGTCTACATTTTGACCATCCTTGAATTTCTCATAGGGCTGCACAGTGTGTATTGGTTAGCACTTTCGCCTTGCAGCAAGAAGATCCCCGGTTCAAATCCCGGCCTGGGATCTTTCTGCATGGAGTTTGCATGTTCTCCCTGTGCATGCGTGGGTTTTCTCCGGGTACTCCGGCTTCCTCCCACAGTCCAAAAATATGCTGAGGCTAATTGATCACTCTAAATTGCGATTGCGAGAGTGATTGTGTGTCTGTATATGTAGCCCTGCGACAGACTGGCGACCTGTCCAGGGTGTCCCCTGCCTTCGCTCGAGTCAGCTGGGATAGGCTCCAGCACCCCCCGCGACCCTATTGAGGATAAAGCGGTGTATAGAGAATGGATGGATGGATGGATGAATTTTTCATAGATTTGCTTCTTCAGCCGAACCACAGTGATAAGCTGCCAAATGTCTTGGGCTTATAGGTAATTGTTGAAAATTGCAAAAAGTTCTACTGCTTCAAAAGAAGAGGTTTTGATTTAGCATTAGTTGCACCTGATTCGGACTTTATCAGCCCTTTAAATGGCCTGTATCTTCACACAAAAAAGATGATTTTACATATATATATATACATATACATATATATATATATATATATATATATATATATATATATATATATATATATATCAGCCCGATCTCACGGGGATTCGTGAAACTGTCACGTAAGTTTTAGTTTCGGTTTCGTGTGCACCAACACGATTTCGTCATGTTTTTCGTGCCGCTCACCACGAAATGCGCACCAATGTATTTTAAACGGCGGACTTTTCGTGCCACTCAGAACGTATTTCAAAAGAATGTGTATATTATATTTTTAATGTAAAACCGTGGCGAATCCAACGCTATATTTTGCATGACATCGTCCCTAAACATAACCCTAACCATAACCGTAACCATAACCTAACCATAAGCCGGTGGTACACTTACCAATTTGCATAGGAATTTCAAGAATGTCCGGCGGCCGGCGGCCGCAAACGCGATCACACAAGCAGTATACGCCGATGGACAGCTTAGATCGTCATGAATCCGCCGGTATAAACCACTTTCAGATGTGATTACCACAGCGAAAAACATTTCGTGGTGAGCGGCACGAAAAACATGACGAAATCGTGTTGGTGCGCACGAAACCGAAACTAAAACTTACGTGACAGTTTCACGAATCCCCGTGAGACCGTGTTGTATATATATATATATATATATATATATGTATGTGTGTGTGTGTGTAGGTGTGTGTGTATAAAATCACCTTAGGGCTGGGACTTTAACGCGTTAAATTCGACTAATTATTTACAAAAAAATAATGCATTCAAAAAATAACACATTTAATCGCACCTTTCTGACACACACAAGAAAGTCTGATGAACTGTGAAGGAAGATGTGACTACACTGAGCTTGTTCGGCGAAAAGTTTTCTTTTAAAAAACTTCCCGATGGCAGCATGGATGAAAGCGTGGTTGTGTGCAAATTGTGCAAAAAGACTTTTCTGATCACGGCAGCACTTCAAGCAACAGTATCACCTCAATGCAAAACATGTTGCTGTTAGCACCAGAGCTAACATTAGCTACCACAGTCATGGTACCGGTGTAACCATCCCATAATAGACCGCATTTCAAGACACTGGAAGTGCTTCAGTTTAGTAAAAGTCAAACTTGACAGAAATGTGCATGTAAATATGTGCTAACACTGCAAGAGAAACAGTGAATGCAAGAGATGACTGACAGATGAAATCTATGATAGGCATCGCTGCAAGTCAGTACTGAGAGAACTGCTTCTTTGAATAATACCCAGTGGAAAGCATCACTAAATAGAACTATCAACGGGCAGGAAATAATCCATCTGTGTCACCATCCAGGTCCCCATGCAGGACCTAATCTAGGCTAAATGCAACTATAATCCAATTAATCTGTCATAACACAGGCTTGCTGATGATATTGTTACTTTTTGCTGACACGTCCCATTTCCCTCTTGGAAAAATAATGAGGGAGGATAACTTAATTTGGATAACAGAGAGCAATAATGAAAGACAGCAACGATGGAGAAGGGACCAAGAATGGAAAAAGCAAAGAGTGGAAGTCTATAGCTTTATGATAAGTTGCATTCACTTTTTCTTTCTGTTTACTTACTGTCATTTCACTGACAGGCAGACATGGCTCGCTGTCAGACACGATCATACATCACTGTACAGATGTGGCTTCATGTTGTTAAATTCATTTTCATTTTGGGCACCATAAGGACAGGTAATTGGCAAAGAGTTGAAACATCCGTTCCTGACAGTAAAGAGTGTGCCTGATGATGAAACTGCAGATAAATTGCTGACAAATGATATGACTATTATAGTTCACTCTCATGCAGAAACATTAGATGTATTTTTTAGGTCAGATATGAAGCCTCATATCTACTGATCTGTCTGACCAAGTGCTCATGTTTCACTGTTTCTTAATTGAATGAAGATAAGAAAACAAAACAATCTTTACCTTTACCTTTAATCAACCTCCCACTTATTCTCACTCAAACAGTTGTGTTCAAACACTGAACTTCCTGCAGTATGTCTATGAATGCCGTCTGTGTCTCACCCTCCCTTTCTTTTCTTCTGCCTCCCTTCTTCCTCTCCTCTCCTCTTAGATGGAGGGTCTGGCACCGATCCTGAACAAAGCCTTCCCCACACCACAGTTGCTCACCTTACCTCTAATGAACATGACACTTATTCTCACTTAATAAACAATCATGCAAATCTCATTAATCATGTGGTCCTTGCTAGTTCTGTCATTCTGTCATCTAATAAAAGGGGATTTTGTTTTATCATCTGACATTTCTATCTTGGCAGAAGGAAAAATAACTCCTCGTGTTCTGTTCTTTTGAGAGAGAATGTCATATAATCAAAGCAACCTACAGAAAACTATGACTTTGTGTCTGCTTTCTCAGTGATACCCCCTGCTATCTCAGCTTGTTTATCAGTTAATGCAACCTTATCACACCGATCAATTACATGATTGATTGTCTAATACCCCGCAATACATTTGACAGCAGATTTCTTTTTTTTTTTTTTTTGAAACCTTGCTTTCTCTAATTATGTGTGCATGCCAGCTACTGTAGGGTTAAAGGAAAGGGAACATCCTTATGGACCTCTTACACATGTGATAGTGTTCACAAGCTAACGTTTAGGCATTTACAATACAAGACAGCTTTACCTAGCCTTTGGATAAAAATTAAAAGAAAAAAAAAACAATTATCAGGCAAAACCTTTGCCACAGTGCAATGTAATATCAGCTGGCAAGACCAGAGGCCAGTCAGATAGATGCAAACATACTGTGTGTCCTGGTGGAGTTCTCCATTTGTTTTACAGTAAAGTGCCATAAATGGTATGTTTGCTCGTGATAATTTTGCACAGTTGTCTCACAGAACAACTATGTTTTCCCATATGAGAAGCTTTTCCAGCATGGGTTGATATGGAAACTGGATGTCCTTGATTTCTTGGCTAAAAGGTTCACCAGTAACGAAAGTAAAACCTTCCTAGCAACTCCCAGTTTGAGATGGAACTTGTCTGTTGCTTTTCTGGTACTTGAAACTGCCATTTGAAATGTGGTATTGCAAAAATGAAGCAGTCAGTAGGTAAGACATGGGAACACATTGCTCAAATATGAATCAAATATGTTGTTATACCTGCTCATCAGCACTAAGATTACATAGATATATTATAAGGACATTGGAACTGAACGTTCCCTGCACACTATTTCTTCACAACCTCCAATTTCCACTGAAATGTCAGTGCTTTAGATAACCAGGTGCTATGCTTTGAAAAGTCAAATGTCAGAGCTGAGTCTGCACTGACCCCTCAGGATAGGTATAATATACCAACATCTGCATGATTTAGAGAATTTCATATGAACTTGAGGGTCTTCATTGAATAACTCTGAATGTAAATCACTTTCATTTAAAATGCCTGACATTCAAGACACTGATATGTAGCTGCAGTTGGTTGGTTGGTACTGAAATCAGCCAAAATATACTACCAGTGCATCTACTGTTAGGTTCTTTACAAAATGCAATTAGAAACAAAATGAGAAAGGTGCAAAAAAAGATGGATAATTGGTTCCCCAGATACCACACATTTTGACATAAAAACCATTAAAGCCACTCTCAGAGTGTTAGATGGCCATCAGAGCTTTCAAACCATGCTTAGTGCAGGAGAGGAAAAATGGAGACATTTGTCTTCTAAATGCAAATCCTTGCAAAAGGCCAGACATTGCAAAAAGAAGGACTTGTAATGATGACGATTTACACACATTAATACAATTAATACTCAACGGAGAGCACCCTTTGCTTCTTGCAGAGTGATTTCTTTTATGTCCTATCAAGCTACAGCCTAACAAAGATGAGTTGGAATTGCAGCTTTGATGGGAATGAAACTGCACTCCCCTCACTACAGCGCTGTATTTATTATGTATATGTAAGTGTAAACAAGCAGTCCTTTGAGCTCACGTCATGTTGTGCTGGATTGTAAACTATTAATAAAACATGCTGCAGTCGACATCCGCATTCATACGAAGCAAAATAATCAGATTA
Organism: Acanthochromis polyacanthus; assembly: GCF_021347895.1. NCBI lineage: Eukaryota > Metazoa > Chordata > Actinopteri > Pomacentridae > Acanthochromis > Acanthochromis polyacanthus. The sequence continues at coordinate 16,818,946 of NC_067126.1, read as the reverse complement.
TCAATGTTCAAACATTTCACATTTAAAATGAGCTGCTCGAGTCTGTGCACAAGCCAGGTTGGAAGTTTCATCTGCTTTCTTATTTTTTCCTATTACTTTTTCCCATATCATGTTTCATCCTCTGTTTATTTGCAGGCCCCACAGCATTTACAATTGTATGATTGCTTGCTTACCAGGGCAGATGATGGTTTTCTTAAGTATTTTTAATCTTGAGCTAATTTTCAATTATGTTCAAATCGCTTCAAATTCAAACAGCTATTTCCTCTTTGATTAATCATGAATAGATTACAGTGTTTACTCTGCCAACAGTGTCATGTGCATTTTTCTTTCTTTTGTGACCACTAGTTGGTATGCATTTGTGATTTCTCCAAATTAATTATTCTCCAAGTTATGTGACAATCGGCATATGTTTGTCTGTTTGTCCGTCTGTTTGACTGTTCGCAACATTACTCAAAAACAGACCAACGGGTTTGGATGAAATTTTCAGGGAAAGTTACTTGTGCTTTTCCAGAGCTTGTCCCTGACTATCGACCGAAAAACAACATTTTTCCATATACAACAACTGGCAATACCCATGGTAGGCTATTAAAGAAAAACAACTATCAGAGAGACTTGGTACCAAAATATTGACTTTTATTGCATAATGACAAACCTTTTCAGTAACAAAAGATAAGGATTTTGAAGAAAATAACACAAAACATTTCCTCCCTCAGTTGCAATTATTGTTTTACATTAAGAAAATCGTTTCACTACAATCAACACCTGTGGGGAACATTGGTCAATAGCACAAGAGAACAAAGAAGGAGGCTACTAATATAAAGTTTTATTAGCTAGTAAGCAGATTTCAGCTTCCAAGAATAATCTAATCATAACATTTTTGCTATATACTTATAATACAGTTTCACATGACAGAAAAACGTTATATCATCAGTGAGAATACACATATAATTTTAAGCACTATCTGCAGTTCTGTGTTTAAAATCTAGTTTCTGACATGAGAGAAATCCATAAAAGAGTGATATATACACCTGGGAGGTAGCCATTTCAAAACCACAGGAAGCCCTTCAACCTTAGTGTGCACGTGTGAGTGACCACAGGTCCATTCTCGGGGTGTTTTCAGATCATTTGGACGTGGTCTGAAGTGGACGTCTGGAATGTAAATCTCAGCCTGTCTGATTTTTTGTGGGGAGACAACATGTGTCTGAATGTGCAGCTGAGGGCAATTTTACTCACAATCACCGTGAGTGGATTTCTTGTCCAGCAATTTTTCATTACTGTGTAACTACAACACATACACACTTGCAGCACAACCGGACATACATTGACAAACACACACACAACCATGCAGCATTTACTGTAGAAAATCAAACAGCCTCTGCTGCCCGCACACCCCACCCAAATTGAAGCTGTTATTCCATGTCTCTTTCTCTCTCCCTAGCAAAAATAAATAAATAAATGAAAATCATTTGGCAGGTCCCTCTGTCCAAAAATGTCATAAGTGGTGGTGAGTTGCAGATTCTCAGAGGGAGGTGCAGATTTTGGGTTGAGGAAGCGCAATTACTCTACAAGGAGCTCTGGAAGCAATTACTCCACCATCCAAATGCCCCTGAAACAATTCACCAAACCGCCATCAAACACTCACAAATTGTTCTGCCAACCTATTGTACTGAGTCACCACATCATTGCTTGGAGAATCATATTAGCCTCATTTGCCATGCATACACCCACACAAAGCAATTGAGCTACAAATTAAACAGTTAGCCAGCTCAAGAATAACTGGTGAGACAGTATGTAGGAAAGGTGGCGTATAAAAAAATACTTAGGGAAGGTAAGAAAAATGAAGCAAGGATGATTTGACAGCAGTCTGCAGCTCCCTCTACCTTCATTCTCACCCAAGGATGCATTGCTTACACCTTGAAAAAATAGTCACATATGTTCTACAAGGGCACATGGAAAATCAAGAAAAGCACTCAGAGAGTGCAGTGCTCCGCCAAGGCTAATCAGTCATTGATTTTCAACAGCTGAAATCTTGAAAAAAATTTGTGGCAGAAATCACGGCACCATAGAATGTGGCCATCTAATCTAGATCTACCCACAAACAAAATTACCTTGCACTGAGCACAGGTGGGTGTTATACATGTCTGTGTTATGTATGGATCCCGAATCGCTTGACCTAAATATGTAGCGAGTGGTGGGAATTGATGGGACTTGGAAACACCCCCACAATTTAATCGGTTGTTCCTTGTATCATTTTCGATGAATAAGACCCGACAAGTCCACAGCGGGCAATTTGTAGTAGGATCGCAATCATGTGATCATCAGCAGGCAGCTGACGTAGTGCTCACTTGTAATAGTTACAGTGATACTGTGCCACTAACTCACAAAACAGAAATCTTAAACAAATCCGTGAATCCAGACTATAAGCTGCATCACTGCCAAAATATAATCACTCGGTCCCTGTGCTATTTCTGACCTTCCTTGAAAATTTCTTTCAAGTCCGTTTTTGAGATGTTGCAAACACACAAACAGATGGACAGACAGACACACAGATGGACAAACATACGCCGATCATCGCTTAACTTGGAGAATAATGAAATTGGAGAAATCACGAATTCGTACGTACTAGTGGTCACAAACAACATGCAAAACACTGTTGGCAGAGTGAACACTATACTATGCGTCCTTTAGTGACTCTGAGTGAAACATATCCTAACCGCTAACTAGCTCAGCAGTCTTGCTTGGCCAGACCATTCTGCAATGCTGACACATTGTTTATGAAAATGCTCCAGCTCCACGTCATTATCATTCTGCTTTAGAGGGAAAAAAGCTCGTGCTTGCTTGTATTTCTGTAAAAAGCAGTCTCAGACATGGTGGGTGTTGCTAAGCTCAGCATGCTGTGACAGTGTTCCCCTCAAAATAGTGACTGGAGTACTGTTTTGGGGTAAAAATTGCATGCAAGGTGGTGAGCATGACTAATCAATGACTAATCAATGATCAATTAATGAAAAGAATGAAGGAAGTCAGCTTACCTGATTTGCACAATCTATACTTTTGTCAAAATACGACAGTTTTTAAGGACAGGTTAGTAGCTAAGAGCTTGCTGTTGTTGTTCCCCTTCATGGAAGAAAACAGTAACACCAGATGTTGGTGAGTCAGATTATTAGCAAAATGGTGGAAAAGTTTCTACAAGCATTCTTGATGGTTAAATACAACACAAATTTAGACTGCTAAATAGTGCCTCCAGGAAAATGCTCATATGAATGTCACAAATGACGGCTGAAATAGTTTAAAAAGTCACTTGAATATTGTGTTACAAAGTTTAGCTTTAAAATATGCATCTGTTGACCAAAAACTGTGTGGACAACATTTCACCACTGTTACAAAAGTGACGCTGAAATATTCTGGAAATGAATAGCGCTTTCTTACACTGGTGGCGTCGATGCCCTTACCATGTCTTCAGTCCTGTTCACTTCTGTGCAGACTTTAGATGGAAAGCACATCACCAGCAAATTTTGGCTTCATATCCGGGGAGCTGCCAATTCATCGACATTTATGTTTATCCCTTAGGGTTCACTAGAGCTCTAAACAGTTGTTACACTTGCTGTTTAATACTGCAAAACCATAGACTCTCACACTGATATACTATTATTGCATTGAAACCTTATTACTGACATTCCAGTTACTTTCACTTTTTTTTAGACAAACAATCTAAAATTTTGCTTGTCTACAGAATGTCCTGTTTCGTTCTCAAAATTATTCTTTCAACTAAGCTGTACTTGTTCCTTTTCAGGCTCTTTTGGAGAAGGCTTAAACTGTTACTTGTTTGAATTTATATAATGTCTTGGGTAACATCATGCTTTTTAGGTTATATCTCCAAACAGTTCCCTGTGTTATTATTTGTCTATTACTGTATCTTCCCCCCACTGTTTTCACTAAAGTATTCATCTCTTCTCTTTCCACTAATAAATGAACCCACTTGTGATGAAGCTAATTACCCCTTTTTATTTTTTTAAGAACACATTCCAAGACATTTCACCAGACTAGCATGTCCATAGCTTGGCCCCTTTAAAAATATACATCAGCTCTATTTAAACCAAGTCTGGCTTGTCTCGCTGTTGGATTTTCACCCTATACGTCCATGCCACATGAAGGCAGACTGTGCGTGGAGGGCCTGTGGATTCCAAGTCATGTTTCTCTGTGTGTCTGTATGTCTGGTTCTGCAAGAATCAGAATTAAATGCGTTTGTGTGATTCATCCCCCGAAAGGCAGCATGTTTAAACTGTCCAATTATTCTAACGAGCTACATCTCATGTCGTCATGGTGACACCCCCTTCCCACCATCAACAGGCCCGCTCAACAGGAAGCAATGCTGACGCTGCACAGGATGTAAGTCACCACCATCTCACAGACTAGAGTAATTCCACTGGTCAGAAAGGACATATGGAAGTGGTTTGGACTTTGGAAGGTGTCAAAGTGGTTACACAACTCTGCTGGATGTTTGGAATGTACCTCCCCAATACCCCCCACCACTATCCATACCACCACACGCTTCTACTCAGTATGAGCCAAGAGATGTCTGGTGGGATTTTTAAAAGTAGGGAAGAGAGACGTTAGATCAGATTAACTCGCTCCACATGCCTAATGAGCTGTTACATAGGTCTGACACACACCATTACCTGCCATTTACACCTCACAGGCATAGTAGACAGAGACGGTACCTCCAGATTGCATGCATTTTTATGTGTGAGAGAAAAAGAGGTGGCAACAAAAAGATGCAAGGAGAAGGTGTGTGTGTGTGCAAAAGAGTATCCCTGTGTGTGTAATTGCTCTTGAACTGGATGGGTGGGCGCGCTGAGGTAAAAAGCAGACTTTATTGGATAATTAAGAGGAACTGAGCTGCTTTCATTACTCTGCTGCTTCTCTCTGCCTTGTTGGTCTCAGATACTGACAGAGCAGAAAAAAAAATACAATCAAACAAAGACTCCACAAGAGGAAACGCCATTCTGCCACAGTTTGTGTTCAGCCTACCCATTCACTTCCTGAACTACGACTCTCTTCCTCTTTGGATCATAACATTGTCCCACACTGCATCACTGTTAAGCAGAGCTGTCCACAAGGCCGTGGGCTTTTACCCCCTGCAGCTCCCAATTCACTTTGCAGTTTCAACACTTCTCTCTGTGGATGAAGTGCACTGTGTGGCATCGGCTGATGTAAGTGTACAGCTATGCAGCCGACAGAATCCCATGTGTACTGCAAAAAATTTGCAGTAACCAGGAAAGACATACCAGAAAGCTTAAAGTTTTGATGAAGCTATAAACAGCAAATCTAACTGCTGTGAGGCTCACTTTGCATGGAGCAGATTGTGTCCATTTTCAAAAAGACGCCATAACATAAAAGGAATAGGAGGAAAAAAAGAAAAAGTGAAATAGAGCAGCAGAGACAAGTGTCTGCGTTACCTTGTAGGAGTGGAAGCTGGATTGTGTTAGTGCGTCGCAGCACATTATCACCAGGACACAACACAAAGCAGGCCCGCTAAGCATTCTCCCCAGACAAACCAGAGTTTGTAGTGCCCTGCTGACTCTTACTGATCTGTTGGAGCAGGCATGCCTGGGTTTTGTCAGTCCATAAGGCCACCATATGGAGTAAGGAAATGAATACTGTTGAATAGGGAAACATATTTGAGCTAAAAGGGTTCTTAAATCCCTGTAAATGGACAGAATAAAAGACTTACTGATGAGTTAAGGAAATGAATACAGTTGAGTCAATAAGCAACATGAATCATAAGCTTTGAATTGGGATTAAAACAGACATTGCAGAAAGCCAGCAGAGCAGCAAACTAGAGCCTTCTGTTCGTAGTGTGTTGTGTGTGTTTTTTTTTTTAAAGATTATCTTTATCAGCTGATGTGTCTTCTCCCAGCATTGAAGCACAAACACTACTGTTCAAAAGTTTGGCATCAGACAATTTCATGTTTTCCATAAAAACTCACATTTATTCATGTGCTAACATAATCGCACAAGGGTTTTCTAATCATCAATTAGCCTTTAAACACCATTAGCTAACACAATGTAGCATTAGAACATAGGAGTGATGGCTGCTGGAAATGGGCCGCTGTACCCCTATGGAGATATTCCATTAAAAATCAGCCTTTTCTAGACAGAATAGTCATTTAGTACATTATTCCATGCCTAGACTGCATTTCTGATTAATTTCATGTTATCTTCATTTTAAAAAAAAGTTTTTTTTCTTTAAAAATAAGGATATTTCTAAATGACTCCAAACTTTTGAACAGTAGTGTATCTAGAAGGTCAAAGACTGACGAGAGGGACATTCTAGGTGAAAATCATGCGCTTGGGGAAAACGTACTGAGGGACACAGGAACAAAACTGGGATAAATGGGAAAAAGTTCAACCTGGAATGACTTATTCATGTTCAGCTTGGTAGAATTTCAAGGACTCCTGGCTTTGTTGCTTTTAGACTATGCTTTTCATAATTCATTCACACCCTAGCTTACTTCACACAGAACTTCAAATTGCACCTGTGAGTCAAGAACTTTTTGGATCACTAGCTACAGCATGTGCAGGAAGCTAAAATGGCCCAAAAGTCCTGGGGATATGGTAAAAGAAGAAAAATTAAAGGAGAAATCGCTGGATGAGGTTCACATTAGCATTTTCATTACACAGTCAGTTCAGGCATTGTGATCAAAAGCTTCGTAACGGCGTCAATTCACTCCCAACAGAGTTTTTCTTATGTGACATTTAATAATAAATTTTCTTCCGGTTTGGGGGTCATTTACCTCCCTGGCAGAAAGTGCTCGGACAATAGAGAGCAGCACAATGACTGCTGATTAGATGCTCGGGTTGATTACTCCTGTAGCATGGTGATTGTGAAACTGAATGGAATTGTGCCACTTTGCACAATCATGGGTGAATATTTTGATTAAAGGTTTCAGAGCTCTGTGTGTTGGCCTTGATCAGAGGTTCCAAAATGTGCACTTTCTAAGGTAATGGGTGGATAAAGTGCAGCCAGAGTAGAAGCTGCAAAACCATATACATTTTATGTCAAAAGCAATCTGTTCTTTTGTGTGTGTCATTATCAGGAATTAAAGGTAATCAGAAGAGAGCTATTACAATACATGGACACTGAATACTGTCATTTAAAGGTTCTCAAGTACATCCATCAATCCATTTTCTTTTGCTGCTTATCTGTGGTCCAGTGATGGTGACAGTAGGTCACGGAGGCCAGTCCAGATGTACTTCTCCCCAGCAACGTTTTCCAGCTTCTCCTGAGGGACTCTAAGGCATTCCCAGGCCAGATGAGACATGTAATCACTCCCCTGAGTTCTGGGTCTATCCTATGGTCTCCTCCCAGATGCATGTGTCTGGAAAACTTCCAATGAAAGGTACCCAGGAACCTTTCCAGTGTGATGCTCGAAAAACCTTTCAACACAAAACAGCATCGACTCTGCTCCGAGCTTACTCAGGATGTCCGTGCTTTTCACCTTATCTCTAAGCCCAGCCAACCTACGGAGGAAACTTGGTTCAGCTGCTTGTATGTACAACATCATTCATTTAGTCACTACCCAGAGTTCAGGGCCATAAGTGAGGACTTGGAACGTAGATCTACTGGTAAATCAAAAGCATTGCCTTCTGGCTCAACTCTCACTCTTTGCAGTAACACAATGCATGGTGTTGTTCATTTTATCAAAGAATGAGATTTAACTTCTGGTGGTGCGATGTATCATTTGTGCATGCAGAGACTCATGTAATGTGGAGGGAGAGAGTGTAACACAGATTGTTATCCTAAGGTGAGCATTTCTTGATGTTCCATAAATGGCAAACATGCAATGGTAGATGCTGGTAGGTGACTGTGCACAGAGAAGCCTCTAGTTCCCACCCAACAACTGCAGTGCAGCTGCTCAGGCCAGTGTGTGACCAATACCCGGTATTTAGTTTGAAAACAGTGAAATAAGAAGTTCCAATGTCAGATTTACCTCTGGTGAAGCTGAATGATTTTATCTAAATGGGGGAGACATTCAGAGACACATGTTGCATATCAGCAGATCTGTCTGTGAGATCAGTGAAAATTTTTAGTTGTACTTCAAAAATGTTTGGTGTGACCAAACAAGGTTGCATGCTGGGCACCTGCAGTGCTTTTCTGAGCAATGAGGGGATGTACATGTTTTAGAACTTTCACTACATGCTTGTTAATACTTTCAGATTATTTGGTATTGGAGAGTTCTTTCTTTCTTTCTTTCTTTCTTTCTTTCTTTCTTTCTTTCTTTCTTTCACGCAGTTTGTTAACAAGAAGTGGGACAAGAATTTTGATCTATCTATCCTACCACTCAAAAGTTTAGGGTAGAACACGGGAGTGATGGTTGCTGGAAATGAGTGTCTTTACTCCTATGTAGATTTCCACCTAGAATAGTCATTTACCACATTAACAATGTTCAGATTGCATTTTGGACTCTTTTAATTTTATTGTTATTTCTTTCAAAACCAAGGACATTTCTATCTATCTATCTATCTATCTATTGTAACTTTGAATGGATTTCAGAGAACCTTGCCAAGAAATAGTCACTGAAGGCGAATGGACATCCAGCCTGCTGCTGAGTTCAGCCACAGAGCTGATTGTGTTTTTCTGGCATGGTCAGATAATCTCAGTGTCCCTTTTGGCCCCTTCCCAGCACTCCCAAATAAGTTGTCATTTCAGCTGTATTTCACAAGTAGCACCCTGATGCGTGTGTGACGTGGGTTAATATTTCAATGTGTGTGTCTGTGCATGCATGAATGTGTACACTCCTGAGCAGTTCTGAGACACTAAGGATGCCAAGTGTCTGTGCAGTTCCCAAGCGATACTGTGAACTTGATGAAGATATGCGAGAGAAAGAGGAGAATGATAATAAATGGGTTTATGCTCCCGAGACAGCTATCTACTTAATTGCCTGTTTATAAAGGGAGACATTGAAAGGACAAGAGAGAAAGAGCATCTGAGTTAGGAAAGTGCCCACTCTTATTTGCAGGTATGACTAAACATGCTGTCCTTCAGTTCTGTGAAACCTGGTAAAATCAGATTTAGGGGTAGTAATTATAATAACTTACATTCAAAGTCACAATTATGGAAGAAACATTTTCAAGTCATAAAGCTCCATTTGGAAACATTGCCATGAGGGATTATTGCAGGAAATGTTCAGACAGAAACGGTAGAATGAACACATTCCATTTCCAGACGTGGAAACTACTATGAAATTACCAAAATATTACAAGTAACAGACTCATACAAATATGTCACCTTTTAGGTGTCCATTTAAGCTCAGCATTAGCTGTCCTCATAAGTCCATTAATGACGGTGCAAATTGTGTAATAAAAGCTGATAGCTGAACAAAAACTAATAGTCTTAAATAGCATCCAGTCAAACAACATTGTATCCAACAATATGCTGCTTGGAGTTTCTCTTTATAGCAAGGAGTCAATGACTAGTGAATTCCAATGCTTCCATTTTTGCTATGCTATCATTGTTTAGAAGCTGTCAGTTAAAATCAATGCTCTCTACAGTTTCTTCACATTAAAAGCCTCCGAGGAAACAGGGTAATTTTGTCATTTGAGGATCAGAAGGACTGACAACCAAAGAAAATTTAATCTCTAACTTCTTTTCCAGTCATTGCTTGAATCCCTAGAAACTCATTATTGTATGGATATTACATTTTAATGTTTTTTGTTTGTTTTTCTGTTTTGTTTTAACATTGTGAAACTGATCTCTGCTACATAATGGCAGCTCGTGATATGAGAGAGTGATTTAACCATACTTGTTCAAACCAGTTTTGAAGACGAAGAATGAAGAGTCCCACCCTATAAGCTGACATGACTGGTTTCTTAGGTTTGTCATGTATGAAACCCTCAAAGTCTGAATCTCTATTGAATTTGTCATCTTGAAACTGCAACTTCAAGGTGAAACCACTTTGTAGTAGTGTTGATTGCTTCTGTTGCTCACATTATGTCTTCCAGTGTGTGAAAAATGCCATGTTAATGAAGTAAAAACCTTGAATTTCACTGGAGGTGGTCTTTACATACATTAATTAAGCGGTGTGTATTTTTCTAACCCTACATGCCAACCATGAAGTTGATTCATTACAAGCCTACATGAGATGTCATGAGGGTCATTCCAGAATTGGAGGGCATTTAGGCTTCAATTTAAAAAAAAAAAAAACTTTCTCTTTTACAGTTTTCTGGTACATATTCATCAATAATAGGCAATAAACTATCAAAGGCTTGTCTCAGCTTACATATCAGTGATGAAATTTTTATTGCACGTTTTACTTGTTGTTTGCTAACCTTACTCTCACATTCACAGTAGCAAGTTTGCTAATCCATGCTAATGTTAGCTTTTTCTTTCTCAGCAGTAGAAGCTAGATATTTAGCTAGTTGTTACTGCTGACCAAAAGAACAATCTTACAGATGGGAAAAAAGTAAAGAAAAAAGTAAAAAGAATTTGTCTTCTCCTGATAATATGCATAACAGGATTGTATGAGGCAGAGTGAGAGTTGCTTCCCCAAGCGAAAGAGTTCAAGTATCTCGGGATCTTGTTCATGAGTGATGGGAAAATGGAGCGAGAGATGGACAAGCGGATTGGTGCGGTGTCAGCAGTAATGCGGGCGTTGTACCGAACCGTCGTGGTGAAGAGGGAGCTGAGTCGTAAAGCGAAGCTCTCGATTTACAAGTCCATCTACGTTCCAACCCTCACCTATGGTCATGAGCTTTGGGTAGTGACCGAAAGAACAAGATTGCAGATACAAGCGTTCCAAATGAGCTTCCTCCGTAGGGTGGCTGGACTCAACCTTAGAGATAGGGTGAGGAGCTCAGACATCGAGAGGAAGCTCGGAGTAGAGGCGCTGCTCCTTCACGTCGAAAGGAGCCAGTTGAGGTGGTCTGGCCATCTGATTCGGATGCCCCCAGGGAGACTTCCTTTGGAGGTTTTCAGAGCACGTCCGCCTGGTAGGAGACCCTGGGGTAGATCCAGAACTTGCTAGAGGGATTATATATCTCATCTGGCCTGGGAACACCTTGAGATCCCCCAGGAAGAGCTGGAAAGCATCGCTGGGGAGAGGGACGTCTAGAACGACCTGCTTCACCTGCTGCCTCCGCGACCCGGCCCCGGATAAGCGGAAGAAAATGGATGGATGGATGGATGGATGGATGGATGGATGGAGAGTAAGACATTCAATTAAGGCTGACAATATTATGAAAATTTGAAAATAACCATACTTTTTGAAAACTGTTTGATGATGTCACTTCCAGTGTATGGTGTGATTCGCTGTTTTCTTCTTCTTCTACTGGCTAAAAAGGTTATGCTAACAGGGTTGCGTGTATGTTGTGGGACACACATTCCATGCATAATAATTATTATTTAAAATATTATGTTGATTTAAAAAAAATCCCACAATTACGAAAGACATAACTGAAAAAAATAATACTAAAAAAGGAGATTTAGATTTAATTTTAACCGATTTATTTGAGACTCAATTTGTTCATCAGGGGGGTGTTACAAGAAAAAAATGTAATTTTAGGGGGAACTCCAGACTTATTTGGTATTCTAAAAAAAATATTTTCAAGCATTCTTTCTCTGAGGGTTTTTTTTTTTTTTTTTTGGTCTCAGGTCAAGTACATTTACACAACAACTACATGTTTTAGTTTTTTGGACGCAGATTATTTGATATTTGATGTTTGGGACATAAAATATCCTCCAATTCTGCACTGACCCATGAATTGATGGAAGGAATATGTTTTGGGGTTTTTTCTAATAACTGTCAGTTTTGTTTGTTTGCTTGTTTTATCATCAGCAATCAGTGACATACTTTTTTGGCCAATTAGTGGCTGACAAGTAAGAGATGAGAGGTTTTGTGTCTGCAGTGATAAAGAGAAGGCAACCATGTTCAGTAACTCCCCATCTGATACTGTGTCAACGCTTCCGCTGAAATTGTGATGGGGATGTCTGGAAGAGAAGGAACAATTTTAAGCAACAGTTACCACAGCTGTGTGTCATTCTGATCTGAGCTATCCATATTTATGTGCTCTTCTGCAATAAAGACAACGTTAGTAAAGGGACAAATCAGGAAGCAATTTCCTTTGATTTCACTCGTTAATGGGAACTTTGGCTGTGTTGACAGTGTTAACAGAGTTGCAGTAACGTCACAGTTTGGCAGTCAGTGTGGCATTATGCTGGGCCACACAGATGGTTGACGATACATTTCCCTGTCCAACACAACTAACTGAGCACCGTTTGTCTTGCACCAATTTAAATTTGGCTATCCATTTTAGGTGAACCTTAACCGTAAGCACACACAAATAGTTTATGAGAAAACAAAAAAACAAAAGCAAGAAACAAAAAGGAGATTAGATGGATGTTTGGCATACATTGTCCAAGTTGTCGCCAAAGTCGAAGTCACATTTTTATCAACTCAAGCCCAAACAAGACCATTAACTTCATGGAACAGCAGAGAGGTGGTATGTGTCATATTGTATTATTCTGTACATGAAGGTAAACCAGACCTAGAATAAAGCAGTACACAGCAGTTGTAGCAAAAATAATCACTTTAACCCTTTAACCCCTCAGCTTTGTTCAGTGTGGTTTCACTATCTTTACTTTTAAGCTTTTCTCGTCATCATTGTAATGTCATGTGTTACATGCTGTATCTTTTAATGTTGTTGTTGCTTGTTTTTTTTTAAAAAACTGACAGTTGAAATGTACTTAAACAACTGTATAGGAAAGTCTGGAATTTGCCCCCAGCCAAAAACAGGTGTGTCAAAATGGGTGAAGAAATTAGAAAATAAATGTTACTGTGCAGAAGTTTAATCTGTCCTCCTGATGTTAATACTTTGTAACGTACAAATCTGTAACAAGCTCCAGTTCCACTCTTTCTGGTGATATGATCGGAAGATACTAATGCGTAGATAGGCTATGTTAATATCTGCAATGACTGCATTGCACAACTGTGAACATATACCGGGCTTTGCAAAAGTTCTGTTACACTCGTTTTCATGATCTTTAGAGACGTTTACATGTCGGAGTGAAAAATTCCATTAAATAAACTGAAAGTTCTACCTTATAGGCAGGTGTCCTTAATACAATTTTTTTTCTCCGGTGAAGTTGTATCAAGATGGAAGTCAAAAGAGTTGAGATATCTGCTCTCCTTTGTGCTGAACCTCAGCCGGATGACCGTCCACAGAGTCGCGGAGAGGCTAAAGAATGGTGAAGATCTTTCAGGTCTTCACCATTCTTGAAAGATCACTGAAAGATCTTCACCATTCTTGAGCCTCTCCGCGACTCTGTGGACGGTCATCCGGCTGATGTTCAGCTGCTTGGCTCTGTCAGACTTGCTGTGGCCAGCATGAAGGAGAGCAGATATCTCAACTCTTTTGACTTCCATCTTGATACAACTTCACCGGAGAAAAAATTGTATTAAGGACACCTGCCTATAAGGTAGAACTTTCAGTTTATTTAATGGAATTTTTCACTCCGACATGTAAATATCTCTAAAAATCATGAAACCGTGTAACAGAACTTTTGCAAAGCCCGGTATATCTGTGTAATGATGCCTTCACAAGCGAAGGCAGTCTTGAGTTTCCTATGACTCTTACAACTCTGCAATTATCATATCACTGAAACTCATGTATCTTCATCACAAAAGAAAAAACAGTCATGCATTGTGGTTCTTTCATCAATTTATTATAGGTCTTGTGGGAATTGGACAGAATCTGGGTCAAAAATATACATATACCGATTTCAGTGATCAATATTTGTGATGTAGAAAGCTGTGCTAATCAAATTTTCTTAGTGGCACGACCTCTTAACTTTTTGACAGCAGCTGGTGATTCCTCAGAGTCATTTTTAAAAGGTCCCATTTGATACACTCATTAGACTCAGCCACAAACACTACAGTTGGAAAGTCTGAGGAACTCAGAAAAAAATGCGTTAAAGCAAATCATCGACTTGAACAAGTCAGAATAGTAATTTGGGGGCATTTCACCTGTGCAATCATCTGTGCTTGTCGGTATAAATTGATCACATGATTGTGGTCCTGCTACAAATCAACCGCTGCGGGCCATACATTTTTTAAAGATTTCATCTGTTGGAAATCAGACAATGACTTAGCAGCATTGGCGGAGTATTGCACTCTCTGAGTGCTTTTCTTGTTTGTTTTTGTAAAAAGAGCTAGTCAGGTGGTGGATGCCAAGGAATTTGCTGCTGTCAGGACTGTTAGCTAATTTTAATAGAGATTGTAATAGACAATGACTGATCTCTCATTCTTGAAGTGTTTGATTTTACTGATTGCTTTCATTTGTGAACATGAATGAACAGAAAACAGGGACAAGCTCAGTGTATGTGTGTGCTTTCAACACAGTTATCCAACACAATGTAGCATTAGAACACAGGAGTGATGATTGCTGGAAATGTCCCTCTGTGTCCCTATGGAGATATTATATTAAAAACAGCCATTTGCAGCTACAGTAGTCATTTAAAACATGTCTAGACTGTATTTGTGATTCATTTAATGTTATCTTTATTGAAAAAAAGTGCTTTCAAAAATAAGGACATTTCTAACTGACCCAAATTTTTGAATAGTAGTATCTTAAAAAGGAAAACAAATAAATGTATTAATAATATTTTTCTGACTCCTCAGAGCTTGTCATCACAAATGAGAGTTGGAACTTAAATTTACTGGTAACAACAGTTTTGTTTCCATGCTTTGCTGCCTCTAGATTGTCTACACCAGTCTAACATCCTGTGCCAAGTCCTAGAGATATATAAACATTATTACTATTGCTTAGAAGCTCCTTAACTTAAATTAGCTTTTTGTTATCAGTTAGTGTCACCTGCTTCAGCAGATATTGTAACCACAGATGAAGGGGTTTTAGTTTATAATTTTTCTCTCTTTACACATAATGTTCCAGTCCTTTTTTCCCCCTTTTCTTGGATGTACAGTACTGTTCAAAAGTTTGGGATCATGCAGGCAATTTCATGCTTTCTATGAAAACTCACACATTTATCCATGTGCTAACATAACTGTACAAGGATTTTCTAATCATCAATTAGCCTTTTAACACAATTAGCTAACACAATGTAGCATTAGAACACAGGAGTGATGTTTGCTGGAAGTGGGCTTCTGTACCCCTATGTAGATAAAAAATCATTTTTTTCCAGCTAGAATAGTCATTCACCACATTAACAATGTCTAGACTGTATATCTGATTCATTTCATGTCATCCTCATTGATAAAAACTGCTCTTTTTTTTCCAAAAATAAGGACAAAAAATGAGTGACCCCAAACTTTTCAATGGTAGTGTAAATGTCTAACATCCAAGTGTAATGAATTAAATTGGACATTTCTGTGCTTGTTTTATGTTTCAGTATTTTGTTGAAATTAACAAAGCCTAAAAATCCAAGAACAAAAGTTGTTTGGATGAGAACTAAACACAGTGAGCCATTTATAGACTGCACTACATATTGTTCAAATGAAGATGTGTCGTAGGTTGGTGCAAAAGGACCCAGGAAGAAAGGTTTGAAGCACAAATGGTAGAACCCATCTGTGGCGTTAGGCAAGAGGCCAGAAAAAAAGAAGGTGAAAACTCCTCAGGACCCCAGGATGGCAGTAAAGGTGAAAGCCCTCCTGGCGTCAACCAGGTGGCAAACAGAGAGCTGGAGTTCAATGCAGGATTCAAGACAGGCAAAAGCCTGGAAATCAGAACAGTCACACACCAAAAGAGGAGATTCTACATAACAGTCACACCAGACCAGGTTTGTTTACTAGCAGCTGTACATGGCGTTAACTGCATTTTACAAATTTGTGCTACAGATTAAAAGTAAGTATTCTCCAGCTATTTGTTTAACTAGCTGTGTTCATAAATTCAATCTGAAGTACTTCAACTGGGTTTTTTTTCACTCACCTTTTAAAATCACACATTATTTTATACTCAAAAGTGTTGAGTGAAACAGGTTTTATCAGCACAATGTTCTGGCATTTACCTAATATCTGTTCAAGGTTTAGCTGTAACCCTGATATGATGCTGGACAGTTTAATGAAACACATTGCATTATATTTTATTTTTTGAGGTAAAATTTATGACACTGTCCTCTGATCATCCCATCAACAACACATTATTGTCCATATGAATTTTAATTTGTATAAAGTACAAATAAGAAAAGAAAACAATCTTTATTCTGTTCTTAATTAGTTTATTTTTTAATTTATCCTTTTCTCTTTAGAAAACAAAACAAATATATAGATGGACATGTGACAGTGTCCTTTAAAGGAATTAGCTCTGCTCTGTCTGTCAAGCAGAACAGGAACCTCCCACTATTTACAAAATAAATGTGATTAACCTCTATTTCTTATTTTTACAAATTGAACAAAGTATGCAAAAAAAAAAAGTGTTTTTCTAGCACTTGGATTGACTTTGATGACTCAACATGTCATGGGTGGAGTGATTTTGACAGATTTCAATGGATAAATTGAAGTGCTTATGCTGTTACTGATGATTGAGTCTGTTGCTGCTTTTTGCAGACATTGTCCCCCTGCTGAGCCGGCTTTTAGACTTGGGTAAACACACATGCACACACCTTGACATTTCACAACTCTCAGAATACTGCTTCCAATCTAATTTCTGCAGATGTAGTGACCCATGAAATGATGCCAAGCCTCTCTCTCCTCTTCAGTGGTATGTAAAAGCTGAAGATTGCTTCATTCAGCCTCCAATATTAACCCTTTGGCCACCTCTTAGTAGCTTAGAGTCCCCTTTAACAAAATCCTGGCTGAGCTGAAAACAGACCTTTTCCACAGTTGTGTTGTGTGTATGCAGGCTGCTGTTTATTCTTGCGCTCTGATGTCTGCTGCCAGGTGTGTGTGTCTGTGTGTGTATGCACGCACACAGGAGAAAAAAAAAAGCAGGTGGCCCATTTGAGTGTGTGCATGTATGTGTGTCAAAACGGGTTTAGTTCAAAGATAAATACTGCAGTGAGAAAGACATAATCCTCTCAAGGATGTTCAGTGGAACTCTTTCCACTAACTAAATGAAAAACATTGTTAATGTTGTCATCTCCAAAGAAAAAACAGACAACTCTGCAAATTTTCTTAAGTGAAAACGGAGGCTAGCTCATCATTTACTCGTTTAAGTACTATCTCCAAGATAAGGCGTGAGAGGAAAGACACTTGAAAATATGTAAGCTATACAAATATTGGATTGCATCAATCATTAGTGGGGTACTTTTCACAGCTGCATCGAGCAGCAATTCTAAGGTGAGGTTGTTACTCTGCCAAGGAATGCAGCAAAGTTTTGTGACAATCAGCATTGGTTTATCCATCTGTTTGTCTGTCAGCCCTCTCATTTATCTTGGTAGAGCATGTAAAGGGGCTTTCTTAATCAATCTTTTCTCAACTTTGATTGATTGATTGATTGAAAGGGCCTTTCTGACAAACATGAAAATGGGAAACCTGTTTTCCCAGTGGCTTGTGACATGCCTTGAGGGTTTACTGTTGCACTGAGCAAAGTGTTTAAGTGTTTAAAGTTTTAATTATTTGGATTTTGGAGGTGAAGCTAATGTGTTGTGTGTCAGAATTCCCCTGAATTGTACAACACATATTTGCTTTTATAATGACACTGCAAGAACAAAGCCGAAACACGGTTCCCATCCAGTTAGGCATGTCAGGTGAGTTTTAATAGTCACAAATCTCATTTTAGATAGAAATATCTGTAGGCATAGATTGGGTTTGTTATGTCTCCCTCCTCAGTAGCTACGCACATATTGAAGTTTCAAAAATTTTTATACAGCGAGAATGGTTAGAAGGTTTGAAAATTTGGTCTGTTCTCAGCAATTCCCCCACACAGTCCACTGAACCCTGCAGTAAGCCTAGTGGTTACTTTGTACTGTGACTACTATGCATATTTATAGTGCTTAGCTAGCAATTATAATGCTGCTGTGATAAATTTTCAGAAATTCAAAATTAAAAGTCAGAGTACTGTTAACCAATGTGCCGTGTTTTCCATGTGAAACATCATCAGTTTTACCAAAACTGCAAAAACGTAGACTTCCCAGATCACGTGTCGTACCAATGTCTGAAGAAACATGCCTCCGCTAACTTGCCCCCTTAGATTGTATGAAGAACACATGAGTTTGATATTAACACCTGCTTAAAGAAGGAGGAAAATCCTCAAATACCCACGCATTGGGTGGTGGTTTCTAGCATGTGAGGCAATGAGGCAGGGTTGTCACTTCCATTTTTTTTTTTAAATATTTCTGTGTAATCTATGTTTCAATAATAGCACCAAAATTATCTTTAAAAAGTTTCATTTTGAAAGATTCTGTAAAACTGTAAAAATTCTCCTTTGCTGTGACAGTGAATTAGCAGTCAATAGGTGGGTATGTTAAGAGAATTCCCACAGTTTTTTTTTTTTTGTGACAGAGCACAGACACCATGTGCAACAACACACACAGCAAAGGGCCTGTTCCAGTGGACAACGGTAGTTGACAGAGGCTTACTTTGTTCAGTGGATACCTTTGATGTCCAAGGAGATAAGTGCTTTAGAAGTAAGCATTCTAAATACTGCTGAAATTGAAAAAATAAAAAAGAGCCAAATATAAACTCACTCAGCGTGCCAAGCCTCAGAGTGCATCTGCTGCCTGTATGTATTTTGCATTCATGGGTTTTCGATCAGCTGAAGTGCTTTCATGGCCTCTAGCTTTAATTTTAATCACGTTTCAATTACTTCAAACTCCTTGCAAATGAAGTTTGTTCCATGGAACAAGGCTGAAATATGACTGGACAACCAAACTTAATGTATACCATGAATAATAAATCATCACCACCCTTTCACTAATGTGATTATTGCTTTAGGGAATAATTCCTTGGCTTACCCTCTTTAAAGAAGGTCAGTGGCTCATAGTGAGGCTGCAAAACAGCCAATAAAAGTGCTAAAAAAATACTACTTAAAATGAACTAAATTTATTGTCAGAATCAATAAATGATCCTTTGTTATCAGCTAATAAAGTTAGATAACAATAGAAGGTGCAGGGCATGATGACAGAACGATCTATGTGGTAGAAGCTGAGATCAAAGTAAGCAAAAGAGGAAAAGAAACACAGCAAACAAAGGCAGATGGAGGCAAGAAGGTGGAATGATGGAGGAGTGGAAGGAACAGATGCTGATCAATGCTTGAGCCCCTGTGGCTTATGGAGTCTTGGTTTACTGCTTCCTGCCTCTAGTTGCAACAATGCTGGAGCAGCACTTTTCCTCACAACACCAGTGGAACAGCAACAATCTGGGGTCCAGACTGTTTCTGAGTTGTGCAACAATATAGCAGCGTCCATTTGTCAAGCATGATGGTTATCTATAATAAGCAATATCAGGCACACCGTAAAAGTTTGATGTTTGAAATTTGCATCCAATGACGACATTTAAGTGTAATACACCATTTTTCAAAACATTAGATTTGTTGTATAAAGTTGATTTTCACCTCCAATAACCTTCAGAAGCCTGTACCTCGAAGCAAATTCAGCACATCCAAGGTATATTTTTATTATCTCGCTTCACTAAACCCAGTCGTGATCACATTAAAAAGGAGGTGTTGACACCAAATGACTAATAACAAACACGGACAGTTCTAGAGCCACCTATTTCACAGAGGAGTACAATCTATAATCCTGAATGAATGTAGTTATTGAAAATATGGCAGACTAAAAGCAACACAGCTGCTGCAGTCAATGCAGGAAAGAAAGCTGCCACATGGCCCCATGAGCAGATCTAACTATACATAAATGTGTACACCATGAAATGTTTTTGGCATGTAGGACAGTTTTAACCTCATTCAACCCAGCTGCAACCCTGGCAGTGTGACTGTCTTGGGATCAAGTAAAGAATAAGTATACAATTTAAAATGATAAGTAGGCTTTATATAGATCTTGCATTGTCAACAGACTTCAGTGTTTTAATCACATTGTTTTAGGATTATCTTGCTATACAATAAAAAAAATATAATCGCTAAAAAAAATTTTGTGTGTGAAAAAAAATACAGGAATAAAGAATGGTGTTCCCCCACTTAGAATTTATATATGTTTCATATTAATGTTTTTCAGGGAAGTATAAGGATTTAGATGGACTCTAACAACTCTTACTCTCCAAAGAGACGTTTTTCACTTTTTGTGAACTGTAACCCACAGGATCTTCCATGAACGGTGATGCCATTTTTCAAGAATATTGATTGGTCAGACAGAGGTATTTTTATATGTGTTGATCTGTTATCTTGGATACAGCCTGCTACATAGCAGGTTAACAGTCACCATGGTGATTTACCCTGTTGAGAAGTTAAAGGGCAACTTCGTTTTTTTCAACCTGGGGTCTGTTTCCATATGTAATTTCATACATGTGAGTGACGGAGAAATGAATTTTTGACATAGCTCTAGTATTTAGCCAGGCAGGCAGCTTAGCAGCTCAGCTAGCAGCTCGGCTAGTGAAAAGTATGGGGCAGCTGGCCCCCCTGCGTCAAAGTCCGCCCTACATGCTTTTGCCCCACACTGACCGGCTCAGATAGTCTCAGTGTCTCAGATAGTCTCAAATCTCGTTCCGAAATCGCGATTTCGGAACGAGATTTGCTTTCTAACGTCCTGAGATTTGGATACAGACCACAACAAAGAGCGATCGCTAGGTAATGTGGAGGCTTTCGTTCACTTCTCAACTCTAGTATGTTGTGGGACACTCATTGAGACTATCTGAGCCGGTCAGTGTGGGAAAAAAAAGCACGTTAGGGCGGACTTTGATGCGGGGGGGCCAGCTGCCCCATACTTTTCGCTAGCCGAGCTGCTAACTTCAGGCATGCCTAAAGTTAGCCCAAATGATCAGTAAATCACGGGGGTGGGACATGACACCTGTCAATCACTTACAAGAGCGAAATGAATAAAAGCGGACTGTATCTGCTGTAAAAAAAAAAAAAAAAAAAAAAGCCCATTTAGAGATATTCTATGTTTTTCTTATGACTGATTGGTGCTGTTACTACCTTTGTTTTCACCTAAATTAAAACAATCTGTTGTAAGTTATTTGAAAAATAATTTTCTCATCTTTTTGTGTTGGCCTGGGAGGGCTTAGCCCTGTTAGTCCATTTATACCAGCTGTCCCTGGTAGTGACTCTTACTAAATTGTAGTTTAATATGTGGTCATTTTCAAAAAATAGCAGCGACAGCATCAAGAATTATACACAAAGTGTGGCAACTTTTTTAGCTTTATCGCTGTGGCCTCACAGCTCAAAGATCCCTAGTTCACATCCAGACCAACGTCCAAAAACATGCTGAAGTTAACAAGTGATTCTAAATTGTCCGTGTATGTGAATGTGAGTGTGATTGTAGACTGGTGACCTGTCCAGAGTGTTCCTCCATCCCCAACAACCCTAATGAGGATTAAACGGTGTGTAGATAATGAATCGATGATGCCAATACCATTTTTGTTCATAATACACACTTTGTCACCTCATTGCACCACCAGGTAGAGTCCCGTACTGTTTAATACTGTAGCAGTATTAAACAACAGTATTAAGCAATAGTGGGGCAGATAAGGAGGTGTGTGTGTGTGTGTGTGTGTGTGTGTGTGTGTGTGTGTGTGTGTGTGTGTGTGTGTGTGTGTGTGTGTGTGTGTGTGTGTGAGAGAGAGAGAGAGAGAGAGAGAGAGAGAGAGAGAGAGAGAGAGAGAGAGAGAGAGAGAGAGAGAGAGAGAGAGAGAGAGAGAGAGAGAGAGAGAGAGAGAGAGAGAGAGAGAGAGAGAGAGAGAGAGTATGTCGGGGGGGTGGTATAGTAGGAAGACAATTTTTTTAAAATTCAAAATCGTTTAATATAAATCACTGCACAGGACTGATCTGTTAGTGAAAACAACTGCTTATGCTCGTACTTCAGCCAAAACTAAAAAGGCCATTTTATTTGACTCTAGCTCAAAGCCACCAGCCAAACACACTTCAGTAAACGCTGAATAAATCACTGCGAGGTTCTCTGTTGCACATGTCTCTTGATTAGAGAATCCAGCCTGGGGTTGAGAATCCTTTTTGTTGAAACCAGCCTGCTTAATTGGTCACAGCGTGGATTTTTTTTTGGGGGGGGCGAGTTGCGGAAGCTGGAAATCTGTGAAAATTCATGCTAAGAACAGTAAGTAGGTGTTAATTAAGCATGGGCTGCCATGCTTTAATTAAATTGTTGTTCGGTCTGGGAAAAAAAAATCACTTGATAGCAACCCTGTGATGTGCTGCCGACTGGTCCAGCCTGTTTCCTAATCTTCCTCTTCATGTCTGCTGGGATGACATTCAGCCCCCTATATGACTCGAAAGATAATATAGTAGGAAGAAAAAAAGATAGGATTGCCCAAATTTTGATATGAAATAGTTTAATAAAGCTTTATTTTCTGCTTCTCCATTTCTTCTCGAGCTCTTGAAGCATGTGATTTTTGGAAATTTTGAAAGACTTGTTGGTTTTGACATGGCAAAAATCACTTCAAAGGTCACTTTGTCGAGTAGGCTTTTTTAACAAATGCAATAGAGTTTAGAGTTATCTTGTCTGTTCTCCCCTTTCTCCACTCTGCTCTTTCATTTGGCCCACAGAAAGAATAGAAACATCATAATTATAGCTATATAACTTCCACTCTTAAAGATAAGGGGTTATTAAGGGGAAATTGCTTTAGCTGTATCACAGTCTACCTCTTGCAACTCCAAAAGAGGAAACACAATTTCAAGTTAAACAGAACTGGATGCAGCTACATCTTCCAGGAAATTCATCAAGATTTGACCAATGTCTCATATGACAGTGGGGCTGTAAACGCATGCAAATACAGTTTCCAGGTCTGAACAGTTGATAACTCACATAAACATCTACATTTTTACAACAGTATTCAAGTGTGCAATGGGCACCTAAAATCAGTAAAAGTCACTCTCCAAAAGGGGATTCTCAGTAAGAAGATATTTATGCAATATACTCTACCAGTGAAACGTTTGGACATACCTTCTCATTCAATGGTTTTTATTTAGTTATTTTATACATTTGTAGATTAAAACTGAAGACATCAAAACTATAAAAAAAATATACATATGGAATTATGTTGTGAATAAAAAAGGGTCAGCCTTCAGTATTAATCAACAATGTAGAAAATACCGGTACTACAAATAAATAAAAAAGCACTGAATGACAAAGTGAGTCCAAACTTGTCACTGGTACCGTATGTTTGGCCCCTTTAAAATGTGGAGGACACATATGATAAGTGTTGTAATTAGTACCCTGTTCACCTGATTTAGATGTAAATACCCTCAAATTAAAGCTGAAAGTCCCAATTGTTTCATTTCAAATCTACTGTGGTGGTGTACAGAGCTGAAATGCTAAAAAATTGTGTCAATGTCCAAATGTTTATGGACCTGACTGTACATCCATAATCATCATACTGAGAATAAGTTTGTAGCTTCTAAATATATGATCCAGGAGACATAAAATTAGGCCCCTTTAGTAAGTCCACCTAGCAAATCTAAAACAACCCAATACAACTGTTCAACCATAAATTTGGCCTTGAAGAGCTTAAGATGTTTTTGTCCGCCCCGTTTATTAAGACAGGGTGGCCAAATATTGAAAACACCACCACTTCCAACAACCTCAGTAATGATCTACAGTTGTAGCTTGCTGACTGTCATACTATACCTGCAAGTCACTGCCAATTTCCTGTGTGAAATGACTGTTATCAAAACTAAGCAGGAGAAGATTTAGACAACACCTCACCCCACTACACACCGTCACCAACCATTTCACCATCGCGCAGCTTCCTCCTTGCTTCATAAGCTTACCAGAGTGGCAAGGTGAGTGACTGGCAGTCAGTACACAGACGAGGGTTTGGCCTCGGCAATCCAGGGCATGCTTCTCCAAGTGTCTCCGGGCTTCATCAACCCCTCCTCCCCCCACTCAATTTGGAGTCCTACCCCTTGTTAGGGCCGTCTGCACTGGAGATAATTAAAGAGAGACACTCTCTAATGCAAGACAGCCCTCTTGAATCGCTCCATTGATCTTATGTCCTGGATATTTCCACAGGCTAAAATTCTCCCTCCACACCAATACCCAACTGTATATGCAAAATGTGTAATGGCTTGATGTTGATTAGGAAGCTATTGGCATTTTTAATGGGCGCTGCTGGAATAAATCGCTCAGACCAGCTTGGGCTCCGTCACACAGAGTAACGATTAGCAGCCCTGAGAGGGTGTGACTTTGGGTAACAGTGTGTGTGTGTGTTTGCAGTTTGCGTGTGTTGTATATGTGTTTTTGACCGGCACATTAGTCTCACAGGAGATAGGCTTCCACTGTGTGAGGCTTCTGCAAGTGCTGACTGACAAGTATCGGCAGAATTGGCCCTGACCTTATTGTGTCCACAGGATTTGGCCGTGACCGCTGGAAAACCTGTGTTCACTGTGCTTCACCATTGATCCACAGTCAGACTGTGACGCTCACAATCAATGTCGTACTCTTAGCCACATCAAACTGCCATAAGGTTGTGAAGGAAGGGCAGTCAATAGCTCACAAAGCTCCTCCAATGCCTAAACAAAGTTTGTTTACACCGGGGGACTTTTCTCCTTAATCACTGGTTCTTTACAAGGCATGCTGCCATCATTAAGTGAATTAACGGTGAAACATGGAGGAGAAGGGCTGGTGCAGTGGAGTTGCAGGGAGAGAGAAGGAGAAGTGAGGAGGTGGCAGAACAAACATTACCGTCTGCCTGTGCGGATATGACTGGCTTCTTATGAGGCAACATTAGAACTGATGGCAGGAGACACAGATGGTGGTGGACATTAGAGGGATGAGGGATGATGTGCATGCATGTGTGTTGGTGTGTGCTGCTCATGCACAGCCTTGTTTCTGCTGTGATGTGTTGAGGACAGGCCAGATGGGATACAGGTAATGGAAATGGGCTGAATCCACGCTCTGAAACGCAACCCAGTGCCGGTCAAGGATGTGCAAAATTACTATTTTCTGTGATGCAGTTCATTTGATTCACCTCACCTAAGTTATAGTATGTTCTGATTATTGACCATATCGTTCAGTGCCGCTTTGTCTTTGTATGAAATAGAAATGAAACACCTGTGAATCGATATGTCAAAAATAGTAGACCGTTTTTGGGCTTAATAGTTTTAAACTAAATGTCAGCGATACATCATAATGCTTTTTCTTGAATTTTTGTCTTAGCAACATCGTACTTAACATATTCGTGAAAACCACGAACCTAAGAGGTCATCAAGACATACCCTGGTTAAAATTGTTAACCCAGGAAGGCAGCAGAACTTGCTGGTGGTTTTGAAAGACTCATTTTTATTTCAGTTTAAAGAATAACAAAATGGCTGCATTCACTAGCCAAAAAATATGAAGACAAGAAGAATTGCACTGCAATTCCACTGAAACTTACTCTTAATTTTGTCGGGAAACCTAATCTTAAAGTTATGACCAAATCACATTATTTTGACAGAAGTCATTATAAAAAAAAACTGGTACAGAAAAACTATTTGCACTAACCGGTAAATAGATTAAAATAAAATAAAGTAAAATCTCAAAGCTTCTCAGAGAAGCTACTGCAGACTCAGCTATGACCAATAATTATGTGACTGAAATTCAGGGATGTTTTAGTCCAACTGCAGGCTTTGTTTGCACAGAGCAGATGGCAGACAAGAAGGGGAAAAAATTGTAAGTGGTAAAATATCTATAGTATGAAGTGTCATATGTTTTTTGTGTATTTTTTTGTTATGTCTTTTCCGAGTATTGGTGACAGCTGTGGGCAATTGCAAAATATTGTACATGTGAATTTCAGTTTTATATAATTTTCAGGTTTTTTTTTGTTTCGTTATGGGGGGCTGCACAGTGGCATGGTGGAATGGTGGTTAGCACTTGTGACTAGAAGATCCCCAGTTCGCATCCTGGCTTTCCCGGGATCTTTCTGCATGGAGTTTGCATGTTCTCCCTGTGCATGCATGGGTTCTCTTTGGGTACTCCGGCTTCCTCCCACAGTCCAAAAACATGCTGAAGTTAATTGATTATTCTAAATTGCCTGTAGGTGTGAATGCGAGTGTCATTGTTTGTCTGTATATGTAGCCCTGTGACAGACTAGTAACCTGTCCAGAGTGTCTCCTGCCTTCGCCCCAAGTCAGCTGGGATAGGCTCCAGCACCCCCGTGACCTTAATGAGGATTAAGTGGTGTATGGATAATGGATGGACGTTTCTTTATGGCATTGTAACTTCACACGGGACATTTTTTAGTTCCCTCTATTGGAAGCCATGCTTTTTTCCCCCATAGAGTTAAAACAACAACAACATAAAAGGTTTATAATGAAGTGTATTACATTCATAACCAAGAAATAAATCTCTTGTTCAGTCATGACCAAGAGGTATCCTACTTGAATCTCTTGTCCACTCACTCACTCATCACTACCTTCAGCTCTGGTGAGTTTCAACTCCCAGGTCAAACTTACTTCGGGTTGCAAAAATGGATCTGTTCCAAACGGCAGCTTAGACGTTATAGATTGTGGCCATAGTCAAGGACACAAGAAACTTAAAAGTCTTACATCCGATGATGCAAGTAGAAGAGCAGTAGCAGGGAAGTGCCTGTGAATGTATAGTTCTGTAATGGCCTAATTCCACACAAATACGTCACACCACGAGTGCAGATGGGAGCTGTTACCAGGCGCAGAAGGGAAAAGCAAGGGAAAAAAAAGGCTGAGGTTAACACATTGAGAGTCTCCATGGAGCTGACAGGAGTGATAGGTGTATTATGGCCTGCTTTAGGAGCAAGGACTTGCCGTATGGCAGCGACTTGTGCTCCAGGGATGCAAAGAGACTGTGAGGCTGTGGAATTTATACATGAGTCAGCATGACAATGTCAGGAGAGCAGAGAAAATCTCTTGTGGTGGAGGACACACTGGTAACTAGAAGGAGTCACTTCTGTTCTGTGTACTGTATGTTCACGTGTCTGTATATATAGCAAGGACCCACTGGCAGCTGGGAGAGAAGAAAAACTTCTCCTCCCTAAAGTTGCTGAAGGAGAAGAAAAGAATCACAACACACTAAAAGTATCCACGTGTGGCTGAGCGAGGGTGAAAAAAGCAATGGAAGAAGTTTATTAATGATGCTCAGGGTCTGAACGGCTGACTTAATCTTTGACTTTTATTAACTGTGTGAAGGCTAATGATTTTCTCCCGCTGCTGACATTGCGATACTGTCTTTGCAAAGAAAGAGACATCATTAAGGTCTTTGGTAATGCTTCTTATTCCTGGTGATACAAACATAGAGACACACACAAATCTAGCAGCACTCCAAAGGGGACCTTATTATAGATCATTAGGGCCTGCTCGACACAGCATACAAAGCCATTCATTTTTCCTGGCGGGGCCCAGGTGACAGAGTAAAGGTGTGCAATGGGGCGCCAGAGACCTTGGGCTGTGGAAACTAATTACCCTCAGTGGTAATTATGAGAGCACAGCACAGGTCTGACCTTGGATAGGTGATTTAGTGGCATGCAGGGGGAAGAAGGGGCAGTGGGGGGTAGAGGGGTACATCACATGTTGCCTCAAATGATATGGGAAGTGGAACGGAATAGATGCAACAATGGGGAGTGAGCATGTTTGACTGGATTGTGAATATGGAATGATATGTCACTGTGATACAATGAGCTTTCTTCACCTCCGATCAGCATATTAGACTAACCAGAGACTGCACACAGTGGCAAAGTACATGTAGATAAATCACGACGGAGAAGCATTGCACTGCAGCAAAAAGTTCCCTAATTTTGATGTTTTACCTCATATTGTTACATGTGAAACTAGTACTGCAGGCAAAATTCCGTATTCAGTTATCTTTGTAGTTCACATCTATCCACAAGGGCACAAAACTGGTGCCTAAGGAGGCATTTGACCACATAAATTTGAATGCTAATTGAGTAGTTGAGAATGTGCATATAAGTGTGTATAAAACTAAGGTATTATACAACAATAAACAAGCTACAACTTCTAAAAACTCATTTTAAAGTCATTGCAGTCACTTGTCCAGGTGGTCTAGAAACAAAGCTTTGATATTAAAAAAAAAAAAAAAAACAACCACAAACTTTTGGCTGGTCCAGTTATCCAGAAAGTGATTTTCTGATGAAATGTTGTGGCTAGCACTTTGATCTTGTAGATGTAAGATTCCCAGTTTGCATTCCAGGATCTTTCTGCATAGAGTTTGCATGTTCTCCCTGTGCATGTGTGGATTTTCTTTGGGTACACCGACTTCCCCTCCTACAGTCCAAAAACATGCTGAGGTTAACTGATGATTCTAAATGGTTGTTGCTAGAGGTACGGACCGTACCCGTAGCCTGTGGACTACGGATACGGCACTTGCCATTTGCCAATCAGATACGCGAGATCTGGTCACGTGACTCCCGGTAGACGCTAGAGGTACGGACCCGTAGCATCGGTACTACAGGTACGGACCCTAAACCTGACCCTAACACTAACCCTAACCTTAACCTTTGCTTACCTTTCAACAGTTTGCAGTGGTTAGCAGATTCTTGACTCGCGAGACTCACGTACTGGTCCGTATCTGTCTGGCAAATGGAAAGTGCCGTACCCATAGCCTGTGGGCTACGGATACGGGTCCGTATCCGTAGACACTACCATTCTAAATAGTCCGTAGCTGTGAATGTGACTGTGATTGTCTCTGTATGAAGCCCTGTAATAGACTGATGACCTGTCCGGGGTAAGTCAGCTAGGATAGACTCCAGCCCCCTAATGAGGATTAAGTGGTATATAGATAATGGATGGATAGATGTTGTGACTTAGCATCTCCATGTTCATCTGCTTCCTCTTAAAACTTGTTCATACATCTCAAACAGGATCAAGATACAGCAGAGGAACATATACTTGCGGGGCATTTTAAAGTTGATCCACTAAATGAACACACTGTGCAAGAAATAAGGTTAATTTAAATACAATACATAACATATCGCAGATATACAGGTTGTACACAGATATTCACATATGCATGTGACACTAATGTTTGAATTCTTCACTGAAGAAGATATATTATGGGTTAATTATAACAAAGACTAAGGTAGAAATTCTTTTGAACTGCATGACTATATTATCCAAGTTTCTTTTACTTAACATTCTTTGAGTGTCTGGTTTGTCATATGAGGTCACGGGCAGAGATAAGCTGTGACGTATGGCAGACAAGACTTATTCATATCTTCAGAAGAAGACAGAAATTGCATCAGTTTTTGAAGTCTAATGGGTTTGGTTCAACACAGGAAGAGGAAGCTTAGCATTATATGCAGTTTGCTATTGAGTTGTTTTTTTAGCCATGAAGATGGGCCTGATGATCACAATGAGGCGGCTGTGGCTCAGGTGGTAGAGCAGGTTGTCCAATGATCAAAGGGTCGGTGGTTCGATTCCCACTCTGACCTAGTCTTCTGCTGTTGTGTCCTTGGGCAAGATACTTTACCTGCCTTGCCTCCAGTGTGTGAATGCTGGTGGTGGTCGGAGGGGCTGAAGGCACAGATTGGCTTCTGTCAGTCTACCCCAGGGCAGCTGTGGCTACAAATGTAGCTTACCACCACCAGAGTGAAAATGTGTGTGTGAATGAATAATGGATCCATTGTGAAGCGCTCTGAGTGCCTTGAAAAGCGCTATATAAATCTAATCCATTAATGAATACAAATTTCTGTAGAGGTTATTATTTTGTGTTGTTTTACCCAATCCAGTCTGTTGTAAGTGGAATAATAGTCAAGCCAGTCTCCTTTTCATTTCAGCCACAGTTGCTAAAACAAGCACAGAATCGTTGAGTTTAGTTATAGTTTTTTTTTCTACTTTGATTTTTTTTTTTTACCTGTACAGCCCTATAAGGTGCAGTCAATTCCAGCCATTTTCAGTACAAAAAATCGCTAATATTTTATTTGTAAATAAAAATATGACGAGAAATACAGGGAATATTGGACGCGCATCGCGAGGTGCATTTCCTCGAAAACGACCTATTCGTGGATTATATACCGACTTCAAGACATGTTTTGGACAAAATATTTTACTGACTTGTGTCGTCTGGATGTCCAAGGTTGGATTATGGCCGTTTTTTGTGGAATATTTTCATTTGTGTGTAATAATGAACCCGGAAATGTGAGGCGCGCTGTGTACGTTAAAGCCGTGTATAGAGAACGGATGGATGGATATTCGTTGTTTGTCGGACAAATGTGTTTATATTACCCGCTGTGGTAATCACATCTGAAAGTGGTTTATACCGGCGGATTCATGAGAATCTAAGCTTTCCATCGGCGTATAGTGTTTGTATAATCGCGTTTGCAGCTTCAGATATTTAAGGAAATGCTTATGCAGATCTCAAAGTGTTCCGCGGGCGGAACACTGAAGCGCAACGGGTTAATGAATCAGATTCCAATTATAGTTAGTTAGCTCCTTAATATGTGCCACCTTATTTTACAAGGAACCAAAAGTAATTGGACAATTGACTTAAAGGTCATTTCATGGGCAGGTGTGGGGATTTCCTTTGTTATGTCATTACCAATCAAACATAAAAAGCCTGGAGTTGATCTGAGGTGTTGTGCTTGCATTTGGAAGATTTTGCTGTGAAGACAACATCCAGTCAAAGGAGCTCTCCATGCAGGTGAAACAAGCCATCCCTAAGCTGTGAAAACAGAAAAAAAATAACTCATCTGCAAAATTGCTGCAATATCAGGAGTGGCAAAATCTACAGTTTGGTACATCCTCAGAAAGAAAGAAAGCCCTGATGAACTTGGCAATGCAAAAAGACCTGGGCGTCCACAGAAAACAATGGTGGTGGATGATTGCATATTCATCCCCACAGTGATGAGAAACCACTTCACAACAGCCGAACAAGATAAAAACACTCTCCAGGAGGTAGGCTTGTTATTGTCCAAGTCTACCATAAAGAGAAGACTGCATGACAGTAAATACAGAGGGTTCCCCGCACAGTGCAAGCCGTGAAAAGACGAGTTTGGATTTTGCTAAAAAAAAAAAAAAAAAAAAAATATATATATATATATATATATATATATATAATAAAAAGCCAGCACAGTTCTGGAAGAACATTCTTTGGACAGATGAAACCAAGATCAACCTCTACCAGAATGATGGCAAGAAAAAGTATGGAGAAGGCGTGGTACAGCTCATGATCCAAAGCACCCTACATCCTCTGTAAAGCATGAGTCAGTGTGACGGTATTAGCATGCATGGCTGCCAGTGGCACTGGGTCACTGGTGTTTATCGATGATGTGACACAGGACAGAACCAGCCGGATCAATTCTGAAGTGTTCAGAGACATATTGTTGGCTCAAATCCAGCCAAATGAAGGCAAATTGATTGGGTGGCATTTCATAATATAGATGGACAATTAACCAAAACTTACAGCAAAAGCACCCCAGGAGTTTATTAAAGCAAATAAGTGGAATATTCTTGAATGGCCAAGTCAGTCGCCTGATCTCAACCCAATTAAACATGTATTTTACCTGTTAAAGACTTCAGAAAGAAAGGTCTACAAACAAACAGCAACTGAAAAGCACTGCAGTAAATGTGTGACTCCCGTTCTTTAAGTGCAACATATATGATCATTCCTAAGCATTTCTACACTTTCACAGCAGTTTAAGATTACCTGACACAATGCTAGTAATGAGTATCAGTGAAGAGTTTATGTTTGCACTCACTTCAGACTTATTGCATAAACGTCATACCCGATCTTTGTTAATCCATAAAACTGTCTATA
The DNA here is from genome assembly GCF_021347895.1 of Acanthochromis polyacanthus. Classification (NCBI taxonomy): domain Eukaryota; kingdom Metazoa; phylum Chordata; class Actinopteri; family Pomacentridae; genus Acanthochromis; species Acanthochromis polyacanthus. The sequence goes on along the minus strand of NC_067126.1, from coordinate 16,787,151 downwards.
AAAATCACAATTATGTACTGAAATTGGCAAACATTCTCGGTGACTGAAGGATTAAACAACACACTGTTTGACTAAGTACTCCAAACATCCTTTGTTTGAACAGACTCTTAAGATTTGCTGTGCAGTTGACTCAGGGCAGTTAAACAATACTGATAATTGCAGCTGACCCCAAACGGTGTTGCACCGTATAGACTACATTATTATAGAGTCTAGTCATCACAATCTAGCATGTGATGCCTGACCAGATGCACTGTAGAGCTTCACCATCTGCCCTGTGACTGTCCCTCTGATGCATATGCATACACAAGCATCGACGCAATGGAAACACAAACACATCAATACACCCACATAGCGCACACACACACAGATACACACACCCTCGGATGCAAATTAAGACGAGATAACCTTAATGAGGCATTCCAAAAACATTTGATCAAACTGCAGATTTTGCAGAACAAATCATTACTCAAAACTTTCTTCTCACTCTTCTGAACTGTCACACCCAAGCACACATCTAATTAGAAACATATACACATACAGGCCTCGAACTCAGTATTTTCCCTCCAGCCTTTGTCTCTCATACCCAGGGTAGTGCCAGATGGGGTAAGGATGAGGTGAATCACATTTGCCTCATTAACATTCTAGTCACATGGCTGAAGTCTACAGTTGGCATTCGGTGTGTCTCAACCTCCCAGCCTCTCTTCTGTGCTGAAAGGTATCCCAGCATCCTGACTTTAAAGTGCTGAATAATGACAGTGAGGATCAGCAACCTCTCAGCCTCTACAACTTTGTACAGCTCTCATAGGATTTCACGAGTTTCTTTGATTTCTCCATGCATAATGTGTTATGACTTCACATTTATATCACCCCTATCAAATCTCAATTATTTTGGTTATATTCTCCCACCCAAGTGATGCAAATAACTGTTTTGAAAATTGAGCTGTGTTTCCCAGAAATTGTAGCATATAAATGTAATAAATGGAGAACCTCTTGTGCTCTTCACTGGTTTCTTATCTGTGAAGTGTTTTTTTTTTTCTGTGTTTCTCTATTTTTTTTTTGTCTTTCTTTACAAATGACTTCTCGAACCATTTATAATATTTTGTGTCTGTTATAAGAAGTGTTTCATGGAAGAAGGACTTCAAAAATGTTACATCAAAATAATAACATGTTGAGGGAGAAAGAAGTAAGAGATATCACTGAAAGTGGGTTTGGATTCCAGTCATCCGATGTTGGGTTGTTCACATTTTTCAAGGATGTGCTGGACAAAAACTAGTTATTTTTAACTAATGCTACTTGAGGGTCAGTTTGTGACTAAAAAAAATTTTTTTTTTACAACATATACTACAGTGATTATACATTTTTATTCATTGATTTCTAAACAATGACTCGTTATCTAGCAACACCATGTGAGTGAAGTGTCTTGCCACTTGTTGAATGGATCCATAGTACAGTTTGCCACAGAAGGATTTACAATATTTGGCATGATCCCATTTTTTGGCATCATTAGGACATAGGTCAATTTACTTGATAAGTACTTGATGAAAAAGGCTGACTATCCACAAAGCTTTTTCTTTATTCCTTTCTTTCCAATTGCAAGGGTCTTTATTTGTAGTTATTCACATCGAGGAGGCACTGTATGCCACCAACCTTTTTATCTTCAGAATGCTCTGTCTTTTTTGTCACTCCTTGTCAGGCAACTCATTATATGGGCAAGAATCATTACAATATTTACCAAGAAATCGAAGGAGAATCTTGTTCAAGTCATATTTGTCTGAATGATGTGTGAGATGGAAATGATCACACCTAGTGGTGATGCTACTCTATAATTGATGGTGATAAGATAGGTGATACACACAATGCCACATAGGAGTGTTTTTTGGAGAAGTGTTTTAATAAGCCCTCTCCAGCACCCTGCCAAAGTTTTCTCCCAGACAAAAATGCTATATGGTAAGCACAATAATATATTCAGACCTACATTAGCCATGCATGAGCAAAAGCAGCCCTACCATTTATTTTTGTAAGAATAGTCAGGCAGGAGTGCCAGCTTAGGCAGCAGTCAAGTAAAGCAGGGCCAAAAGTTGAACCAGACAATACTTCGCACATGGGCCAATCAAACGCATTCAAGCACAGATTCAGTAATATAAATGGCAAAGATCCACCCTTGCTTTACAATGTGATTCCAATCAGTCATTGACACACACACTCACTCACTCACTCACCAGTAACAGCAGAGCTGTGATTAAAAGTGTTCATCTGCCATTGGAAACAACTTGGGCTTTAGTGTCTTGCTCAGGGACCCTTCCAAACATGGAGAGGCCAGAAACTGAACCACCAAACCTGCAATTCATGGACACGTCACCAGTCAATCAAAAAATGTGTTAGGTGCTATGTTAATAATTGTTACTACAGCTGGACATCGTGAATCGTATTTCATTGTCTATTCATTACCTTCAACAACACATCTCCATATAAATATACACAAGTATGCATATATACAGTGTTGTGCAAAAGTATTGGTCTCAACAAAACAAAATTAATTTGGCACTTAGGTTCTGTTTCATCAGTCACACCCACATATGATCACTGCCAGGCTTGCTGAATCTAAAAAATTACATAAATAGAACCTGGAGAAAACATGGAACAGTGGTGAAGCTTCCCAGGAGTGGACCAACTACCAACATTTCTCCAAGAGTGTGTGAACATCCATTCCAGGACGTCACAAAAAAAAAAAAAAAGAAAACAGACAAACATCAAAACATTTGCAGAGCTCAGTGGACTCAGTTAATGTCTGTCTGTATGATCCCACATTAAGGAAGACACTGGGCATCCATGAGAGAGTTGTAAGGCGCAAACCACTACTGACCAAAAAGAACGCAAAGGTTTGTCCGGCATTCGCAAAAAAAAAAAAAAAAAATCTAGATGAGCCCCGAGACTTTTGAGATAACATTCTATGGACTGATGAGTCAAATGTTGAGCTTTTAGGAAGACACCGGTCAATTACGTTTGGTAGGCTAATCCTGCATTCCACAAGAATGAACACAATACCAAGAGTGAAACGTGGTGGGACGGTTTTGGGCTGCTTTGCTTCCACAGGACCTGGACGGCTTGTTAGAATTGATAATTCTGCTCAATCAGAAAATCCTCCTGGAGAATAGCCACCGTAAGTTCATGACCAAAGGCTCAACACAATTGGTTTATGCAGCATTTTTGCACAGCACTGCACCTTCCGGCCTTAGCTTTCATCCTCTCTTAACCCAGCAACTCAGCCAAAGGTTTTCAAGGTGTCTGCGTTTGCTTGTGTGTTTTGGTGCAGTGCTATTCCTTAATTCCAAAACACTTGCGCTTTGACGCGTAAAAATCATGTAGATTCCTTTTAAGTGTGCAATTTATGTATTCTAATCACAGAAACAGTAAACGATAAGCACAGTATGTTGACCTTTGACAGAACTGTGGTCTTCGATTTGTCAATTTTCAGTGTGTAGTTGCAGGAAAATTTGATCGGCATTGTCACACCCAGAGTGATGAAAGCCCATGGTGTGTGGGCAGACAGCAACCATCATCCAGTTATACTTCCTGAACAATACCACCATCTGCACTCCCACACAGAGTATTTGGAGGTCAGGCACACAACACAACGCACACACACACAAACATACCTACACACACTGCTGTAGTCATGGAGGTCACAGCCATTGTCAGGCTCTCCTCTCATTGAGGCTGGGGTTACTCACTTACTCCACACACTGCAGCAGGCTCTCGGGTCCGAACAATTCATATATATATATACACCTTTTTCTGGGGTCAGGGTCACACTCACGCACACACAAAGATCTACCCATGTGAGAATGCAGCTCTACCAATAAGGCCTCAGGTCTGCAGCAACAGCAAACTGCTCCGTAGAGACCAAAGCCAATTTATTTCAGTCAGGCTGCTGGTGACAGAAACGGAAGCTTTAACAGAGGTCAAGCTGACCAACCTGTCCACTGGGAAATACCAGCCAGCCCATATACCTCATTTATATACTGGAGAACTGAGGCGTTTACTCTTTTTTTTAACAACCGCAAAGCTAGTTTTACTGTACGTCGTAATAGAGAGAATTAGGCCAGTATACAGCGACTCGCCCACACAGCTTCTTGAATAATCATTTCCTCTTGAGAATTTTTAAATGCTTAGGAAAAAAAAGTATGTGATGAGTGATAACTGTAAGTGATTTTTTGTCTGCCTTAAACTAGACAACGAGTTTATTGATTTCATTGTTCATACTAATGCCTACGAGAATTTCACAATAAGACACAGATGTTTCAGAAACACTGGGTATCATGTGAGAACATATCCATAAACCTTTCATATTTTGTGGATATTTACATGCATGAACGTACCATCCACACGGGATTCAGCAAAAGCCTCTGAAATGCACATATAATCAATTGCTTTTCCTTTGATGCCTGTACATGAGCGCAGTAAAAAGACTTGATCATTGATAGAACCTCACCAGCTGTATAAAGCAACTTTTTTCGCACTCTTTGTGGGAAAGATGAATTCACAGAACAGCCTCCCAGGTGTAAAGAGAGGTTGAAGTCCTACTGATGGAAGTCAGCAGATGGAAATGTTATAAACTCAGCAACACATTTCTTTCCCTACTGAAAAGGTAAAGTTGGTGTTCAGTGGTTTTTTTGAAGACAGTAAGAGTTCAAGGAATGAAGACAACCAGCTCTGGCAGCTTTGGATACACAAAGTAGCTGTTCCTGAAATCAGTACTTTGGTGATTTGAGTCTTTACATGATATTTAAAAGCTGTAACATTAAATAACAGAGACTAAAAAATACAGACACCTTTCTCTATAATAGAAGATCCATACAGTTTTTCAAAATGCAAAAATTCTTCCCTTCATTAATTACCTATTGTAAACTGGTCAATCAGTCATTCTAATTGTTCCTACAGTGCTGTCAGGAACTAGCTGCTATAGCAAATGCTTCTTGCAAACACAGCATTTCACATACACAGTCATCTGCTGTAGCCTCGTCCAGCTTAAGCCTGAGTCAAAATCAAGGAAATACATGTAACAAATTGACACAAAACGCACAGTTTTTCATGTCAAAATAAAACATCAAGGGATGTGGGTATAGAGCCACAGGGCAAGAGGCGTTGAAAGCGAAAAATATCAGCAAAGGTGCATGTAGCTCTGTACTATGAATAAGAAATTATGTATATGTGGTATGGATCCCTGACCTTTGGTTCAGTGGGAAAGAATATGCTAATTTTGCTGTAAATGTTGCAAATATGTATTCACAGTCAAACACACGATTGCATACAGTGGTTAAGTTCTGTCTTCAATGGTTCTCAGGGAAGTGTCCTGAAAGCAGTGGAGGATAGACACTAGGGAGACATAAAGAACAAATTAGAAGGACTGAGGGATAGTCAGCCACAGCTAATTTTATTTCTTTATTTATTTTTGCTTCAGGGGTTCAGTGATGTGGAGGAGAAACCTTCTGTCTTGCCAGCACTCATCAGGATAATATATCAAACTGGACATTAGTCCTTGTTTACCAAAACCCCTCCTACACCAGCAGTGCCATATTGGGAAGTGAGGAGGGGTTCGCAAGCGATGGTCGAAGAAGAAGAGTGAGGACATTAAAGACAAGATAGAAAACAGAATAAATGAAGCATGTTCCCCATCACACCTCAGTAAGTTGCAAAGAAGGCTGCTGTTCGTAATTGCCGGGAAGATGAAATGCTGACTCAGAGTCAGTTCTCTGCAGAGGGTAGCCTTCTCATAAGGGAAATACCGTGGAAGTTAGGAATTTGTCAAAGTGCAGGAGAGATCAATTTGCATTTATTAACATAAAAACTCGTCTTGAATCTACGGACTTGTGGCTGTGGTAAGTGTTATTGTAAGTGATGGCACATTCACTTGTGTCTTAGCTTTGTTGCACAGCCTAATAAATTAACATGTTTTGTCAAAACAAGCCTGAAAGCCAACAGCAAAAGTTGATGATCTTTTTACTTCAGTAGGCACCAACAGACTTGATACAGAGGCAAATGTTAAGATAACCACAGTATTGAGATTAACACTTTTGGTGTAACTATTCTATTAACTCAATGTGTAAAAAAAAAAAAAAATCCAAAACGTCCCTGTTGTTTGGTTTTGCACGACAAAACTGATATACACTAAAGTTATACAAAGTTTAGCATTCCTTTCAAATTTGGTTAATTTACCCCCAAAAAAGTGCAATTGTTTTTAGGCATTGGAAAGGCAACAGTCCAGTTCATAATATTCAACCATTTTCAGGAGAAAAAAGACATGTAATCCCTGCAGCAGCTTTAAGGTTCCTCTAGGGCTCTCTTCCTAATTGGATGTGCCTAGAAAATCTCCAAAAGAAGGCACAGAGGAAACATCTCAATCAAATCCCCCCCCCCTCCCCCTCCCCCCCCCACACACACACACTCATTTTTTATTTTTTTTTTTGGGGGGGGGGGGGTTCATGTTCTATCCTAACGTGTAGTTCATGACCTATAATACAACCAGGGGATGATGGAAATATCCTGGCTGCACTTCTTTTTTGTATAGCATTTCCCATATTCTTTCCTACAGGCAGGTCCATTTCACGATAACAGAAAACAGGTTTTGCCTACAGCATTCCATCATTCTATCATTCTCTTTTAATGGGGCATGGTAAACTTTTTAATTAATGTCGTCTCACTTAACCTTTTCCCAAGTACACAAGATCAAACTTGACGCATTCTGTAGTGCAAAAGACTATGAATTTTCTGTTTGAACGGGAGACAGTAGGTGTATCTTCATTTCCCTCAAAACACAGGATTGATGATGAATCCTTTCTATTGTCCCGTCAGAGATGTCCACATAAATGTTTTGTTATTGTAGCCATGCCAAACAAATCTAATGTCTCTCGACACTTTTAAGACACTCCACTGTTTCCCTGTCGAGCTTAAAGCTGCCACTCCCTGCATCTTCATCCTCCATGGACTCCTGCTGCCCCCCTTGCTCAGTGGTCCCTTGGTTGCATAACCTTGGAGTTCACGGTTTTTATTGCCATGATTTGTGGAAGCTCACTCCCTTTAACTCCCTTCGCCTCTCCAGTACATCTGCTGTGGAAACATCTCATCCTCAACTCCTGGAAGATGATTTTGTTCTCCAGAGGAGCTCTAGAATTTTCTGTTAAAACAACTACAATATTCAGTATCCTCAGACAAATACCTTTTCTTTTTATATATTGAAACGGCTGTTCCTTTTCCTGTATTTTCCATTGTGTATCATGTCAGAACACTCTATGCTCTTGCTTTCTGTGTGACTAAAAGCTCTCAGCAGGCCTATATTTCTCAGAGCCTGCAAAGTGATCAAAAGCACAGTGGGTTGTAACTCCCACTCCTTGATGCACTTACAGATAGCAGCCATATCCCAACTTGCCAACATACACATCAAGCACTAGCAGTAACTCTCTCCAGCCCTGTCATCACCTTTCTGCCTCACACCTGGACTCCTCCATCAAACCAAAGCCTGAGGCCGGCCTGCATCCTGCATCAAAGTTTGACCCCTGACCCCCTCCACTGCTCTTTCTCTCAGTGACCTCTCCTAACCCTGATCCCAGATCTAGCACCTTGAAGTAATTTCACTACTACCATAAAGCACACAGTCCCTGACACTGAGGCGTCCTATGTCACTCCTCTCCTTCTAGGAAGGAACAGAGGCAGTGAGAGGAGACTCCTCTGGAGGCTAAGTGCTTTCCTGTTTTTTCAATAGAGACAGCTATCTCTGAGGACAAGAAGGATTTTTCTTTGGTTTTTCTCACCCACTGAGTTGGTGCATCTCATCTCAGGGCTTTCAATACGGTGTAATTTATATTTTATTTTTTAAAAAGCATATCTGCGTGGGGTAATGCGTATGCATAAGATAAGTCTTTTGAGAGACAGACATTACTGCAGCTGAAGGCAGAATGATATACTCTCCTGCTACTCATTTCATGAGAGGTTAAAAAAAACTTCACTGTGGAGAAAGGAGATTCCTTAAAAGTGTTTTTTTTTTTATTAAACCTTTATAGTTTATAGAGGTTTAATGAGCTATTCTGCACTTGCAGTTTTTCTAATGTCAAATACTACTGTATGAAGCTGTCCTTTCCTAATGAGTTTGTGGCATTCCTGTAGCTGACAAGCTAACTGTTAACATGCTAGTCAACCATGAACACTGCTAAGAGCCAAAGCCTTCAAATGTTTAGTTAAGGATGACAGTTTATCTTCCTTATCCCATTTGATTAATTTCCCAAGGAACTAGATGCTCACTGGTTAAATGTTATGGCTTGACAGTGAAGATAAGGCCACAAGCAACCAAGTTCTTTAATGAAATAGATTACACTTAGAAAGTTCAAAATTGTACTTTGGTCAGCATTAATGAGTTTCACGACTATGGACAAAACTAACAGACAATGTTGCACTTAAAGCTGTTTTTTTAATAGAAGCAGTGGTTCTGTTTTCTTGGTCTACACTATAATATATAACAACATAATCACTTCAGCTATTTTTTTTCTGGTTTTGTGTTTAGTTCTTGCTGTAAAGGATGCAAATCATCTCAGCAATTGAAAAGTAAAATCTTGCGATGCACACAGAACTGATGAAAACATGTTCCCTAAGAAATAACCTTGAGTTACAGATGCTAGCTAGGTCACTTGAAAACAAGTAATGAATGTTACTTTAAGGGAGAAAAAAAGCAACTCAATCAAAAGTAAACTAGGCTACTTGGGATCAGTAAAATTTTGCTCAGATAAAAGTAAAAAGGAGATGAGTAAAAGATGTTGCATTATATTTTTGTAACATGTAATTATATTTTTTAAAAAGGTAAGAGGAGAGTAAATGTGTTATAAGTTATAAGTGTGTGTGTGTGTGTGTGTGTGTGTGTGTGTGTGTGTGTGTGTGTGTGTGTGTGTGTGTGTGTGTGTGTGTGGTGTGTGGTGTGTGGTGTGTGTGTGCGCGTGTGTGCATGCATGCATGTGTGTATGTGTAACCCTTGGGAAATCCAAAAATAACTATTAGGAAATGTTTCTATAATGTGCCATACAAGCCCTCTGAGGATTTCACACATTGAACTTGATGTAACCTGTAAAGAAAAAAAAGGATGATCCTATATATCATTATATAATCATCTTCCTCATAGCCTTACAAGAGTCAACCACAAAAAGCATAAAAAAATCTACCATATGTCTTTATGTAATAAAATGAAGCTGTACCAAACTAATTACCAGCTACTTTTATGAAATTAACAGCAGAATGAGCAGCTATCACTGAAGCAAGTCAACAACAATATGCAGCTCAGAAACAAACATTTCAAGCAGAGATATGCACAAGTTTACACACAATACAGTGTACGTCATTGCTAGGCTGCTGTGAGTTTGTTAGTTTCTTTGTACAATGGATTACAGCAGCGAGCTTGTTGTTGTAAAATATCCTTCTCAGAAGACTGCCTTCATTGTTCCTAAGGCTCAGCTCCTGTTACGAATAAACAGAGCAGGCCAGTACTGAAAAGGAAAGATTAGGCATTAAAGTGTATTTCCCAGTTACTCCCACAAAACACAGTCTCGATTACATCTAAGTCTAAATAAATGCAACAACACTGTGAAAGAATCTAGAAGTTACAAGATAGAGGCGAAGTGAAAAGACGTGTATATATTCTGCACCTACTGATTTTCAGTCAATCGTCTTCTCAGATGATCAGTAGCATGTGTCTATATGTATCAGAAGTGAGGGCAATGAAGAATGTGCAGCAGTGGGCGTCTGGAAACTCTGTGGGAAAAGGATGCACCACAGCGATAAATAAGATAACAGGGCACTGTGCCATGCTGTAGGGAGGATACCAGGAGATGACAGTCTACTCTGCCTTTGATCAAGCTTGAAAAGAGTCAAATAATTCAGATTATTTATACTGCCTTGATTTACACTGGTCTCTGAAGGGGTCACATTTTATGTTTGCATTTCACAGAAGACAGCAGCTTGTTATACATTGTACTCGTGGTGTAAGTCTTCCCTTTGAATACTGATATCAGAGAAATGAAACTGTTTACATAGCCACAATTCAGATGACTGCATGTAGAGGATAAATGTGTTAAGAAGTGGAACTGCATATAGATCAGTAGGCCTTAACTGAGCTCCCCTGCACTGTTGGGCATCATTAGTAAGAGCTATTGGAAGTCTTGTAGAGGTTTTTATTTTATCTGGAAATTCATTTGGTTGTAGGTCTTGCCCTCATTATAAATTATTTGTATTTCTTGTTTTCTCCATTTCCCGGAGTGGGATTTACCTGTCTGCCGATAATGGCCACGACTTTGACATCAACTGCGTAAGTAAAGAGAAAGTTGCACTGGATCACTTAGCATGGCTCATTACCTTTCAATACTTAAAATATATGTAATTAGGGTGTAACTATCAAACTGCAAATCCATGCATTTTATTCTACCATGGTATACAAAGTATACAAAGAATGGCAGGTATGTAGAGTTAACTTGGCCCCAACAGCTTTTCTTTGCTCTTGGGCAACTATGGTACATTATTGCATACATAGATGTGCTGAAATAGAACATTCATTCACAGAAGACTCAAATAACAATGATTATCTCACAACAATGGCCCTTGTCAAAATCTGGTAAATTAACAGTTGTCACTGTCATATGTTGAATGTAAGGATGTTTTTCCCAATGTATTTCACTTACTTGTCTACCAATGAACTATAACTTTCAGAGAAATGATAAGAACAGAGAGTCTTCTGACTGTCGATTTCTTTGCTTCACTTAGACACAACACACTGAGTTGCTTGAGCTCAATGAAGAATATAAATAGTGTACAATTGTAAAGTACAGATATTTGGCTGCTATGTCTGCTGCCATAATTTGTCCTTTTTGGTAGATCCTAACCATCTTAAACTTTTTTTTTTTTTTTTTTTTTACAGGAGGATCCAAAAACTCAGACAAAAGGACAATGGTTTTTTTTTTCCCTTGACCTTTCATATACAAATATGTTTTACTACTAGAGTATAATATTATTCTCTACAACATAATATTGAGTCAGGTTGCACTGACCTACTCTTTTTCAACTGCCCCTTCATACATGTATCCACTACATTCTTCAACTAACAAGTCCAGCTTTGACAAAGATGGGGAGATTTTTAAGGACATGAAAACAGAAGCAACTTATTTAAGTGTAGGTCTCATGTATATGTCTGTTAACTCCCACAGACATGGGCGATGTTGTGACAGGTCTGTCTGTTAAAGGCCAGTGATGATCAGGCAGCTATGTCAAACATATAGTCAAAAATCAATTCTGGATCAAAAGTTAGAGTCATCAAAAAGTTATCAAGAAAGAGTCTTCAAGTAGTCTTCAGAGTCTGATGTGAATAATGTTTATTTAATACAGGGCTGTAAGAACAAACATGAGCAAAATCTTGAAATTTAAATGACTACACAAAGCGTTACATCATCTTAAATATCTATACAAACTTCTTCTAAACACTCCTCTTCCATTCTGGACAGCCACAACTCATCATCTTAAGACCAAATCTCTCAATCTTAACAAGCACATTTAACACAATTCAACCCCTCATACTTCGAAACGAGCCTAAAGCTGTGGGAGTTGATTCCTGCCTCACATCATGTGGTATGACCACAGTTTTCAGGCTGGGAACTGTGCCTCTGGAATGACGGTGAACACTGGGGCTGAATATGGCCTTCACAGACTGGACCACTAAGAACTGCCTCCTACTGTACATCTCCAAGACCAAGGAGATGGTTGTGGACTTCCGCAGGTCTAAGTTCCTACTACAGCCTGTCAGTGTGAGGGGAGGACACTGAAGTGGTTCAAACTTATAATTATTTAGGTTTCCATTTTGATAACAAACTGAACTGGTCTGCAAACACAGATGCCCTGTACCGGAAGTTGCAGAGCTGGCGGTCCTTCCTAATTATTTTCTAAGGTCCGAGGTCCTTCAGTAAAATAGTTCCTCTCTGATTTGACTCATTGCCTCACAAAAGCTCTCCCAACAACAAGCACTAATGCTGAGGTGATGGTCTGTTGCTGGTCCTCTCACAGAAGAGACTCCACTGTACAACTTTCACAAGATCTCAGAACATCCTTGCTTTGCTTTATCTGCCTTCAATAAACTACATAAATCTGATCTATAATTAGAATTTATGAAGTAGTTTCCATCCTTTTAACTACAATCATTCCCTTGATGTTGTCCTCTTGACACCTTATTGTTGACAGAGAGTTGCATGACATTGAACCATGTAAAGTTGTTGGAGGTCGTTTCAGCTGGTTGACTGGTTGCGGGTTGGTATTTGCTGGGCAGTCATGGTTGCAAAGTAATCTGGGATCTCCATATGTGGGAGTGATTTATGACCTCCATGTTTGTCTGTGGAATTACTATTTGATTGCTTCATTCCTTCCAGAGCCATTGAATCCATGCTAATAAGTAAAGTGCTTATCTATCAGAGCATTAGGGGGAAAATCCAATTGAGCTTGTTGAAAAAAAGCCAAGGGATGCACAGGAGTACAGTTTCAGCAAGTCTGTTCGACTCCTTACAAATTATGGGACATCATGTATCTGGAGTTAGCTTGTTACATTTTTGTTTAACTGTCTTCATGTACAGTGTTGGGTATGGACATTTGCAATGACTTGACCTGTTGATAGGTTTCAGTGACGCTGTTTGAGCAAGTTGCTGTCACAACATCACATTTAGAATTTGTTAGATCAACACAGAAAATGAGGAGAGGAAGCCAGTGCAGAAAGAGAGAGAAGAGGCAGGGGAGAAAGTAAAAGAGCAACATGGAGGATATGCATCGTTACGCCTTTAGTAAGAGAAACTGTTTTGCCATTTATCAGGAGCATAATCTTTTAGCTACATTTCATCTGCTCAGCAGGTCTTCAGCCTTTTACTGCAGGTCACAGCTAGCTGCACAGATGCATCTGTCCGTTTGATGCCTGACTATTTTGTTCTGATTTGCATCCTTTAATGAAATATGAGTCATCGATATATCCTGATGCTGTTTTCTATATTAAACAGATTTCAAACATCTCTCAAATCATTATAACACTCTCAGTCTTTATCAATGTTTATTTTCTTCACAATGTTTTCATATTTTCAAGTCTCCAGTAGATTTACTTGCACATCCTTCAGAAATCAAAGTACAGCAGAGCTTCTCACTACATTGCAGGAGAAGACATTAATCTTTCTTTAATAAGGGATAACTAGCTGTAATCACTAGCACTTGTTTGAGACACGTCTTTAGGAGAGCCATGCCAAGAATCACTGCACCAGCCCCATCATTGCCATGTGCAAACTGTCAGTGTTCCTTGGGCAAATAGCTTTTCTGGTTTGGATGATGTCCAGAAATCAAGACACACAGCAATACAACAACAAAAAGTAGAAGCACAAGGAAATGGAACTTGGATGGAAATTTCCGACAGGGATATCAAGACTTTCTTTAAGAGTGTTCTCCTGTTTCACTCAGTTCAGTGGATAGCTCCTGAGTGTCAAGGCCTAGCTGTCAGTCAGCATTAGCAGCTGTCTAGTTGACAGGGAGTGCTGTAGGAGTGTGGCCCTGTGCTCACATTCACTCTGACGGCCTGTCGCAAGTCAACTTTGGATCGTCCATGTCCCTGTTAATTGCCACAGACCTGTCACTGTTAACCATTTAAGTACACTAGGCAATCCATGGTTAGGATATGGATATTATTGCGCTTACAGTGCTCTCTGACACCACCATTATCATCGAAATCAAAACCATCAGATTGACTCACTGTAGGGGTCAAGGTGTCTCTAATTTGTCATTTGTCTGCAGGTCATACAGTGAATAAAACAGCCTCTTTATATGGCATGCAAGGATAACATAGGCGAGGTCTCAGTCTTGGAATTTGAGTCTTGAATTTGCGTGACAGCCAAAGAAAGATAAGAGAGAAAACGATTAACCTGGTCTGTGTGGCTGTAGCACTTATCAGCAAGGCTAATCGCTGTCATTAAACCTCAACATTTGATCGCTGTGGACGGGAAATGGACCACAATTTCAGAGAAGAACGCACGTGTGTTCAGAAGGGAGGAATGCACTTGCTATCTTGGTTTTCACTCTGAATTTTTAATTTCCTGATCAACTCCTGCCTCTGGGGTGGACTTGAAACTAAACTGGTAACCTGTTCTGCAATCTGAGAGCCCAGCAAAGAGCTGGATCTCCATATGGCTGTATTAACTCAGATTCCGACACAGACAGCTGGGGCAGATGTTTCCGTCCATGGCTGAGCGGCTCAGATAAATCACACGCTGACACTGCCCTGGACCGTTGTGTGAGAGAGGTCTACCACAATTCCAGAGTGTGAAGAAATGAATCCCTTTAATATCTGCAACAGTGGTGTGGTTGCACTGGTGGTAACACCACAAGAAAATAGAAGTTATTTTCAGAACTCAGACTGCCACATCTTACAGGCCATATTACATACTGTAGTCCTGTTCAGCTTTTCTGTTGTTGTTCAAATAAAATCGCATTTTCACGAAAGATGCTACTGCATCTTCCTTCGACTGATATGACTGACATACACTATTATCATTTTTGTAATAATGCTTAAAGGTGCTGGTTGCCATATGTTTCTCATGTCTCTCAGCCCATTGGTTTGGTGTCCTGCTCCACTGTTGTGCTGTCCTAGTCAGTTCCACTTTTTTCAGGTTGGCACTAGTATGGATATCCCATTGTACTTGAAATCATTAGTGGAGCACATTCCAAGTTTACATGAATGTTTAAGTCATCAGCTAGAAAAAAATATGACACTGATTTCTGTAATATTACACACATTTAGAAAGAAATACAACCTTGCCCTGTGAATGCAATTAGAGGACATATTTAATGAATTCTCTTCAAGGATGAAAAATGGTCGTACATAATGTTTGTAGAGAAAAAAGTTTCATTACATCTCCATGTACTCTCATTAACATTTCTGTGGTTACCTTTGATGATTAACAAATTACTGATAATTATTTTGGATACCAAAACATATGCCTATTTGTCAGCAGTTGTCTACATGGTTGCCTTTTGTGGCATATTGTCAATTGCTGGTGGATAGCAATATGTTTTGGTAGGCAAAATCATTTTCATTAAATTGTTCATCATCAAACGCAACCTCAGAAAAGTTAATCAGAGTACATGGAAAGATAATGAAACTTGGTCTATGCTATTTCCCATGACTGTTTAAAAACGAAATCAAAAGAAACCAGTTACAAAGAATGTCTGTCACATCTTGTGTTTATCTCCGATTGCCAGATCAAACTTTACAGTGCAGGTCTGGCTGCACATTGTTATTATTACTCCGCCAAGGAATGCAGCGGAATTATGTGATGATCAGCGAATG
Source organism: Acanthochromis polyacanthus (assembly GCF_021347895.1). Lineage (NCBI taxonomy): Eukaryota > Metazoa > Chordata > Actinopteri > Pomacentridae > Acanthochromis > Acanthochromis polyacanthus. The sequence continues at coordinate 16,771,763 of NC_067126.1, read as the reverse complement.
CATGTTTGTTAATCTGTTTGTCTGTCTGTGCGCAACATTACTCAAAAATGGATGAACAGATTTGGATTAAATATTCAGGAAGGGTCAGAAATGACACAAAGACCAAGTGATTCAATTTTGGCAGTGATGCGGTGGAGAGTCTGGATCCACAGATTTATTAAAGATTTCTGTATCATTGCCAGACAGCGGCACGGCGTCATTGTAACCATGACAACAAATGAACGCCATGCCAGTTGCCTGCTGACAATCACATGATTGCGATCTTACTAAAAATCCATTTTGGCGATTTTATCAGGACTTATCTATTGGAAATCATACAGAGGATGATTGATTACATTGTGGGGGTGTTTCTGAATTCCATCAATTCCCACTGCCCACTATATATTTAGGGCATTCGAGTCGGTATCCATACATGATGTACGTATGCATAACATAGACTTGTGCTGAGCGCAAGGTCATTTTTACATCCTATATTAAATGGTCACATTCCATGGTGCCGTGATTACTGCCACAAATTTTTTAAAGATTTCTGCTGTGGGAAATTATACAACGATTTAGCAGCCTTGGCAGAGTATTGCACGATATGAGTGCTTTTCTTGTTCCACTATGTCATAGGAATAAAAGCTCTGGATTGTTTGTATTTCTTTACATCAATCACGGTAATTTTGGGTGGTGTTTAGCCCAGGACGGAGTGATGGTGCCCCTGCAACTGAGGTCAGTGAGGTCTGCAGTTGTTTTGTGACCTCCTGGATTACATGTTGGCATGCTCTTGGATAAATGTTGGTCATTGGGTCACTCCTGAAGATTCACCACTGTTCCATGCTTATCCATTTGTGTATAATGTCTCTTACTGTGGTTCTTTGGAGCCTTAGCAATGGCTTTGTGACTCCAGACTGATAAATGTCAATTACTTTGTTTCACATTGGTTCTTCAATCTCTTTAGAATGTGGGATCATGTGCTGCTTTTGAGACCCTTCAGCTGCTTCACAATGCCAAACAGGTTCTGTTTAGTGATGTTTAGACTCAACAAGTGTGGCAGTAATCATGTGTGAGTGTGGTGGTTCAACTGAATCCAACTGTCAAATGAAACCGGTCATTTGGTAGATTGGTAGTTAAGGGGGCAATCAGTTTGTCACATAGGGCAACATGGCCTGAACAGCATTTTTCCTCAAATTAATGAAATGATCATCTCAAAACCGCATTTTGCTTTCTTAGGTTATCTTTCTCTTGTATTAAAATTAGTCTGACGGCGCCCCTGTAGCTCAACAAGTTGAGCGGGTAACCCTAAAACAAGGGCTATAGTCCCGGCACAGTGGTCATGGGTTGGAGTCTGACCCATGGCCATTTAGTGAATGTCTTTCACTCACTCCGCTCCCCACATTTCCTGTCCCTTTCTCCACTGTGCATTGTAATAAAGGCAAAAAGGCTAAAAAATAACTTAAAATTTAATTTGATGATCTGAAACATTTATGCCTGACAAATATGCAATAATGGGAGATATCTGTATGAGGCAAATACATTTTCACAGCACTGTATGTCATTTAGAACATATACACTCACCAATCACTTATTAGCATATTCATGCAGCTATCCAACCATGCAGCAGAAATTCAATGCAAGAAATGTGCTGATACTATATATGCCATGAACTATGTTAATGTTCATATCAAACATCGAAATAGACAAATAATGTGAACTCAATGACTGCCACCGTGACTATATTTTCTGGTGGCAGACAGGCTGGTGTGAATATTTCGGCACTTGCTGATCTCATAGATTTTTAGCACTAAACCCTCTAGAGTTCACTCAGAATGGTTCTGCAAAAAATAATAATAAAAAAAATCCTTATTGATGGGACAGGTCAGATGTGAATGGTCAGCCTGACAACAGAAAGGCCATGGTAACTCAGATTTTGGCAGTGATGCGGCCACTGTTTACTACTGTGTTGAGCAAAAAAAGCACCTCAGACATAGAACATGTCCAGAGGACTACGTCAGGTTCCACCCACTGACTGTTTACGAATGTGTGTGCAGTAAAAGTCAAGAACTGAGAGATGTAGGGTTTTACATGGATTTGAAAATGACAAATGGGTGTAAAATCTACCCCTTGACGGTTACAGTGCTATTCTGGATAGTTCTATATTCTATTTATGTTGAATCCTATTACTTCTCCCACATTATAATTTCTCCAAATGAGTTGGTAAATCTTCATCTTTTTTATACATTGCATTAGATGAATGCTGTTGTGAAAACCATCTTTCATTTAGTATGTACACTGCTACCATCAAAACCAATGTAATTTAATGGTTTAAACTAAGCCTGTTATCCTGTTGCTAAATTCTCTGTGCATTGATGTCCCAGCCCATACTTTTATTGTCTCGGTGACTAAGAAGTTTCCTTTTTACCTGGAAACCTCTTTAGATTCAGAATGCATAGCAGGCAGACAGGAGGGGAGATCCAACAGGTGGAAGTGAGATGGAACAGGAAAAAGAGAGCCCATGGAGACAGCCTGAGGCTCACCGACATTCCTTAACACTAAAGGCGCAGATCTGGAGGTTTTGTGGAGGAACTGGCAGGGAATGGAAGCAGGGAATCAACTTTGAAATTATTCAGTTTGACTGTCTGCTTCTCTTGCCTTTACAATAAGTTGTTGTAAGAGATTTTGTAATTTTTTTCTTCAGTATCAGGGGAATTTAAGGGAATTTCATTCATGAGGACTAATGCAGTATGACCCAACGATCTTGGTGAATAGACTTGTGATGGCCTGCTCTGCATGTTGAAAGGCACAGCAGAGACAGATTTCATCATCCCTGTTTAGTCTCAGCATGGGTAAGACAATGGATTTAACTGCATAGAAACCAGTGCATTTGCTTTTGACAGCTGATACAAAACATAAATCACAATGTTTGAATTTTTTTTTTCCCTTTTGAATACTTATTTCTAATCCCGTGTGACACTGCATTGCAGAGAAGTGCTGCTTCTTCTATCCTGAGCTTTAACTTTCAAATTCCATTTTTAGCAAAAACATTTCCCAGACAATTCAAATCCTCTCATAATTCAGACTCCCCGGTGTATCACCCCTAATGTAACCATTGCCCAGACAATGCGTTTGCCTATTTATCACCAGTAATGACGAACCAAAATGCAAAATGGTGATACAAAATGAACATAAAAAAATGAAACTATGTGATTGATGTCGAATCCACAGCGAGCTGGCACGCCGGGGAGCTGAATAAATGAACGTCAAAGATTCCCTTCTGGGCAAGAAGCACAGGGGGAAGAAATCTAAAGCACTTTAATGTCTCTGTCTCCATTTTTCACGAACATCTAGATATGCACACACACACACACACACACACACACACACACACACACACACACACACACACACACACACACACACACACACACACACACACACACACACACACACACACACACACATGCACAGTGTCCTCTCCCAAACTCTCGTGCTCCCCCTCCTGCTCCCTGTAAAGACTTTAATGTCTGTGCTGTCATATGATTTGCAATTCATTCCACTCCCTTAGAATCCAGTAATACCGTTGGCAGACATCTGGAAATGTTTTGGCCCTTTCCTGGAGGTCACTGTCTGGACCAATAGAGACCACACCTCAACCTTCGCAATGTGACAAGACTTCATATATCTCCCTGACCCTGTGCACTGTATGGAAACACCCCCACCGACAGACCCTGTCCCATTTACTCACCACAGCCCTTCCCTCTCTTTCCTCATTGCTCAGTTCCTCCCTCCCTCATCCTCCGCTTCTTCTTCTCCTCCTTCTCCCTCACAGTGTAAAACATACAGCCAGTATTTCTATTGACTGTCTCTCTTTGCCTCCACCCAGCTTTTCGAGATATGGAGGAGGAGCAATCAAAAGAGATCCACTCAGATCATTTAAGTCCAGTGAGAGTCAAGACCAAGATTAAAGGGAGGCAAGTTCATTCCAACCATACCTTTCAGAATTAATCCTACATGAAGGATGAGGATAGATTTGTTACTCTGTTGTTGCTGTGCAACAAAAAAAACAAGATCATGTTAAATCAGCCTTGATGTGGTGATGCGATATGTTTTTATTGTGGTTTGTGTTTGTATTACTATGCTTTTATTGCTAAACCACACCATGACTCATTTCTGAGAACTGAAGCTAAATTTAATATTTAATGGTATTGCTATTTAGTTTAAACGCATAAATCAGTTGTAGTAATCACAGAAACTACACATACATAAAGTAAACATAATTATTTCATAGTATCCTCTGAATGACCTGTCAAGAGTGTACCTCACTTCCAGCAACCCCTGGAAAAGGGGAGCAGGAACTAAACAGCCAGAGACTGAATGTCTTCCAACTCCTCATCTTTAACAAGGCCTCAAAAATCAACTGTTTCATTTAAATAAATGCCCGGTACTTTCCTAGCACAGCTGGGCATTGTTATTTTGAGCAAATGTTTTTTTATTCTATCTTGAGGAAATAATGCATTTGTTGGAAACTATTTTCAGCTGCGAACTAGAGGCAAATGATTTGTGGAAAAAATCAGACAGTGTGATTTTTTTTGACCCAGAGCAATTTGCAATAATATTTTAAAGTAAAGTTTCAGTTCCGTGTTCAATGTGTAATATATTTCAGACATGTGATGGAGCAATACCACATGAGGCATAATAAATGCTGTGTCTGTCACACAAGGAGGACAGTATGGAGTTTTAAAACCATTGATTTAACAGTTTAAAACCTGAGTCAGACGTGCTGGATAGAATATATACTAAACTGCAGCCTCTGAGATTTGCTAATTTGTTTGAAATTGCAGCCTTGGTTGTGCATATTCATGGTAATAAAGCAGCATGTCATATGGTGCAATAGGAGTAACTGTTGTGTTTTAATGGTTTTGGACAACAATGGAGCTCTGAGACTCAGGAGAATGAGATGTATCAGGTCTGGATACAAACACAACGCTCGTCATTTAATGGTGAGTGTGTTTTTAAAAAAAAAAGAAAAAAGAAAAAATCTTATTCTTAAAGTTGTAAGTTTAATCTGTTGCTAAAGCAATAGTATTTTTAAAAAGGCAAACTATTAGCACATTTCAGATATCCATCAGGATTGATGAAGTCAAAAGAAGTCTTTTTTGCTTTATGGAGCTGATTTCCTTTTCAGTGGTATGTACTCATATGAGCTACACAAGTGCACATTAAGTATAGGCAGATAGAGGCTAGGCATTATCAGCCTATAAATGCATTTGTAAATGAGAACCTAAAACAGTGCAGTATTCAGAAAAGCTGTTGTCAATAAAAAGCATCTGAGTGAATTGGCTTAGAGAGACAGAAGTTATTAAAAGAGCTGATCGGTATCACTTTTAGTCAGGAAACACCCCGCTCATATTTCTGTGCTTCTTCTGGAGATGTAGCACAAAGCAAACTAATTGATTTTTGGTGCGGATCTGGGTTGGAAAAAATGTAGTATAAACAAAAATATTGATTTTCTCAAATTAAAATCAAGTAACCTATTAACAAACTTGTTATTCCTTGTACTCCTTAAACATACTATCAACTTTAATAATTAAGACCAAATATATACAAGACTTAGTTGTGAACACTAAACATAAGATGATTATCATAATGTTCTCATCTACAGGATTTTATCCTCTTCATCTGCACTCAATTAGCATACATGTAGCTGTTTTAATTCAATTTACTGCTATATATGTCCCAATAACCTCTTTGTATGGCAATACTTTGAAACAAAGGGCCCCAGGCAAATCATTGTCTTAAATTCTCATTTGTTTGTGCATGGAACACCCCCCCACCCCCACCCCCACCCGAAAATAAATAAATAAAAATTTTAACCTGATGTCTACCTCCTGTCATCTGTGATCTATATTAACAAGCTGTCAGCATCAGCATAACTGGTGGCCATACTTGAAACTTCAAATGTTAAAATGACATTCAGTGGTGGTTTTAAGCCAGACACATTCAGGTCTGTTTGCTTCTCCTGACAATCTGAGAAGAAATCTGCTCAGGGATGTTGGTCTGATCGGATAATTGGCCAAGATTATTTGATAATGTGAGTGGTTTACAGATCCAATATGAAAACTCCTGAACTGCTCTCAGAATCATCTCGGCCTCCAAAATAACATCAAATGAGCTAAGACTGGGATGGATACGATTATCACACTAGTACTCGGAGAAATAGATAGTGTTGCCAATCAATGCAAAACAACTTAGCCCTTGAGGCTAATGTTAGTTACAGATATTAAAGATGATATAAAGAAAAATAAACAGCCCATGCTGACAGCATCTTCCTGACCATTTCGTCAACCATTGTTTAAATTTTGCTCTTTTATTGTTGTTGTGACTGCAAAGTTGTATTAGCATTGCAGCAAATAGTTTCCTTTTAGTCCCCATTTTTGCTCCTTTTCCGGTTCCCTATCATGTGAGGTCTGCTCACTGACTGCTCCCTCTGCAACAATAATTTTACTGTCCTGTAGTGTGTGATGTGGCTGTATTTTCAAATCTTGCAGCGTGAGCATGTCTGAGATCAGAAAGAAGAATATCTGGGAAGTTTATCCTTATGTGGGTGATGCAAGCTGATTTTAAAATTTGTTGGGATTTTCAAGCTCTTGAAGTCTGAGCCCAGCTTTAGAGGACCTGTTGAACATGAACTCAAATGCTAAATGAGTGTTAATCTAAGTGGTTCTTGCATGAAGTCTATGTTCTTTACATCATTATGACTTGGCATGTGCTGTGAAGATCTACTTTGCCCTTGAAGTTTGTGGGGAACTTAAAAGTCTTCTCTTTCTTGCCTTTGTCTATCGGAACCCTCTCCATTACCGCCCTCCATGTCCAATCCCCCTCCCCCTCTTTCCCCTTCACTTCACTGAAAGCATGGCAATGTCACATTTTAAGAGGCTGTTAATGTTAAGCTATTTATCTGCACACCCTTGGAGAGACTAGGCAGGTTGGCATCAGAGATTAGCAGGCAGAGGAAGACATATTTATTTGGCTGTAACAGCATGTGGGAAGCATGACTGTTGGCTGCACCACTGTTTGTCAAAAAACAGTGACCTTGTGCGAAAGAAATTGTGTTCTTTGTGTCAAGTGTCAGATATTAGCCTTAAGTATTGATGTCAGCTTAAGCTGTGTGTGTGTGTGTGTGTGTGTGTGTGTGTGTGTATGCATTCAGATATGCATTGGTGTAGGCGTGTTATTTTTCACTTTCAGTGCAAAGGGAATGACAAAATGTCTGTGTTCCATGTAGAGAGAAAGACAGAGTGAGCAATAGAGAGGATGTGAGGGACCTCCAAAGTATTTCCCTCAGCTGTTGGTGTAACAGACATATTTTTCAGGATGTAGCAGCATGTGGGCCCTGGCTCTGTTTGTTCAGGATGACACCCTTCATATTCATTTATCATCGTCCAGTCAGACCTCTACTGACCTTGGGTCTCTGCCTGTGTGGGTGAGGGAAAAAAATGAGGAAAGACAGTTTAGAAAAGAGTGATGGAATGTCGTCAGTTGCATGTTCTTGGGTGCTATTTTAATTTGTGTCTCTGTGGGACAGCAGCCCTTTCTAACACACACACAGACACACACACACACACACACACACACACATAAATAACATCCGGTGGCAGGATTCAGGCCAAAGGATGGGCCGATCAAAGGTAATGTGGAAAAAAACCCTCTTAATTGATGTGTCTTGATCTACTCATTTAGTCAAGGTGGACAAGTGGCAGCAATGCGGGAAAATTAATCATTCTGAAAGCAGGGTGAGCTTGAATTGGTCTGTGTGATTGAGAGTCAAACATAACTAAACATTTGTTATTCTAACATCTTAATGATTTCACCTTTTCGGCTGCATAAGACTGCAGTCCCTGCAGGTGCTCAGGTGACAGATGGCGGGTCCAGGCAGGGGTCCCTCCTTCTGCACTTTAAGGATGGACACCTTGTCTGACAAATGCACACACACAAGGTGAAAAAAGCAGTTAGGGCCAGAATGGGGGAAAAAAAGCTTGATGATGATAGAGTTTTACATTCCACGCCTTGTGTCCTCAACACTTTTCTGCACAAAGGGACAGACTGTGTTTTTTTCAAGGGCACACAAAAGGATGATAAAAGAGACTGACATATTACCAGAAATTAGACATTTGGAGGTATTAATCTGAGACATTTGGTCTATGTGCATGTAGTGTAGCTCGCAGGAACACATGGTTTTAATAAACAGATTCACTGTAAGTCGTGTACTCAGAAGAGGAAACGATACTCATTATTCCACAAGAAAAGCAGCTGCTCATAAGATATTTGACAATAAAAATGCATTTGACGCATGACAATGTCAGGTGCTGGAGAAAACATCAGCCGAGAGATCAGGGTGTTCAGTGATACTGGAAACACAGCAAGCTGGCATTTTACTGTATCTCTGCTGTATCAGCACCAAAGGCTTTCTGCTGCACTGATTAATTTTTGATGCATTTTGTTGATTTACTGTCTTACATTGTTGTCAGTTTGAGTTGTTTGCATATTAGTATCATTGCATTTAACAGGCCAATTAAAGGCTCTGAGCACATTTATAGTTTCAGTGTAGCTATACCAAATGCATTTTGGAGAATGCATGTAATTTCTCCATGTGCTGTGTTTTGTTGCAGTGTTTCTTACCAAAAAAAAAAACTGAATAAATAATAAATACAAATTCAGTATTTTTAATTGCTTTTGACAATAATTAATATAGACCATGATCTTTCCTTGCTCTTAGCCAAGAACTTCAATGCCTAAAGATAACTTAAATATGTGACATTTACACAAGCCTGAGTTGCAAGACAGATGTTGTACGTGTCAATAATGTGTGGTGAATGTTGGCTTGCTGAGTGCCCCCCCAGCAAGGTTTTCCAGTTCCTCCGCAGGGGAACATATAATGTTACCAAGCGGAGTTGAGTTGTTTCTGAGAATGGAAAGAAGGCCCCTAGGCAGCATCCGCCTCCACTAGCTCCTTCTGACATAAAGTAATGTCAGTTGTACCCCAAGCCCCTTGTAAAGTTTCTTATGTGTTCTCAGTGCTGAGCGCAGCTACCCATTAAATAAAATGCATTTTTGACACTTACATCGCTAATCTCATTTCAGGCACTGCCCAAAGCTGATGGCCCACAGGTGAGGGTGGGAAGATTGATCCAGCTCAGCTGTCTTTTCAGCACGACAGTCTGGTACAATGCTTGCTGCTGACACTTCACCTATCTGTTCATTTGCTCATCTCATGCTATATTTTACCCACACTTACGCACAGGATCCTACTCTTTGCACTAACTCCTTACTCACAACCCAGAGTAGTTATTTCAGCAAAAAATATACCCTGACTTTGATGTGCTAATTGCTTCAACACAGTGGATGCTGAAAGCAGTGGTGTAGTCTATGTGATATGCAGGTATACGTCGTACACTCACTAGAAAAGGTCCCGAATTTCCGTATGCCCACTTAAAAATGCGCAAAGATACGTATACCCAGGGGTGTAAACACGCAGGTATACGCCATATACTCACTAGAAAAGGTCCCAAATTCTCATATAACCACTTAAAAATGCGCAAACATATTCATCAGTATGTTTTTTGACATAACGTTCACTTCCCCGTTCATAAATTCGTCTTCTCTGTGTCAGGAAGCGGTGAAGTTGTATGGGACGTCGGACGGTGTCTGGCTGAGAACAGGGCTCACGAAAACGCGGACCGCGGTCCGGATCCGGACCCAGACGCCGTCTATACGGGTGTAAATTTGACAGGTCGCTTCTATTTTACCGGTGCCGCTTTCCAGTGTTTGTCATTGGTCTATCAGCTCAGAAACGCACAGACCAATTATGTACGAGTTCAGGCATCCCACGTGACGCTACTCAGCCAATGACGTCGCTGCATTGCATCGCAGCTCTGCCTTCAAAAACCAGTTGGGAGATGAGGGACAGAGAGGAGGACAGTAGTGATGGAAGTTCGGCTCTTTTCAGAGAGCTTTTGGCACTGCTTCCAAAGAAAAGCCGGTTCTTTTGGCTCTCAGACGGCTCCAAATTTATTATTGTTTGCAGCCTCGTATTTTAGCCTAACCAGGCAAATATGAATCATTTGTGTTTTGACAAACTCTTTTTCATTCAGTGTTTTTATGAGAAGCCTTATAATTGACTCATTTTGTGCATTTGTTTTGTTACAAAAACAGGCATTCTTACTTTTGTTTAATATTTCAATAAAACTTTTTTGCACAAAAATAAATGAACAAAACTCTGCAAATGATGAAGAGGAAACATCAGCTCTACCTGATGGCAGGAGGAGGAGCTGTTGATGCTAATGCCTATAAGTATCTAATTGGTAGTTTGAAATAAAGGAGCTGCTGTTGCTGTGTGCGTGCGTGCGTGCGTGCGTGCGTGCGTGCGTGCGTGCACACGTGTGAGTGCACATGCACAAATATGAGAATCTGACCTGGCTTTGGTTTATGAGGCCGGAGTATACCTACTAGAAAAAACTAGACTACACCACTGGCTGAAAGGTCATAGTCTGATGAAACTAACATAACAATGTCATCTGCCAAGAACTGTTGAAGATTAATAGGACAGAAACAAAAGTTCTTCAAGCAGTGTTGACCTATTTCTTTGTAATGGTCAGTGTGGTATTGTTGTTGGCTCCCAACAGAGCGTCTTGATTACCAAATGCTCTGAGGTATTTTGAGAATTAAAATTTCCCTTGAAGTGACTATCTTGGATGTTTTCATCAATGTGCTGTATTATCAAAGGGTCTCCCCTCTTCCCCATGCCCCTCTTATCTGTATTTGTGTTTCAGTGTTGAATTGAGAGCAGCCTAGATAGTGACAAATGAATTAGTCTCTGAGCCTTAGCCTGATTGATTATAACTCCTAATCCACAAACAAATTAAAAGACTTCTATCTAGTCAATCTTGATCTTGGATTTTCTGTCAGTCTTTGGACTTCAGCACTACAACATGCACAAAATTATTTTAAAAAACCCAACTTGTCCATGTTTTTTTTTTAAATGGCAGAAATCAATCCATCATTTTATCAAATATATAAATTTTATGAAGTCCACTTTTTTTTGGATCAAGTTCAACAAAAAGTTCAGTTTGTAGGGAAAAGCTCCATGTGAGTGAGAAAAGGAGGGGAATGAAATGCTTTGATGAAGTTTTTAGCCTCCTGGGGGTGTAAATCATGCTGGTGCTGACCTGTATATTAGCTCTTTATGTCGTGTTTACGACCGTAGACAAATCAGTTAGCCCACAGGATATTTACACCAGGTCCCAGACAGCCCCTCTCAGCTTCAGTGGTGCTTAAGCTCACTGCAGCACTGCAAGATGGTTAACCCTCCAAGACCTACTCCAACACACACATACACATTTTGCCTGGGTCTAGTTATTTATGGTATGAGTGTAGAGCCACCTTCCGTTCAATTAAAGCTGAGTGCCGGCTTTGTGCAGTCTCCTGTTCATCATTTCCCTCACAGGGGCTGTTAGTGGTAGGGGAACTGGACTCTTGCTTTCCATCTGATCCACTCTCTGGGGTCAGGAGAGTCTGGGTTTAAGGGAAATTCCACTGGGTTTCATCCTTCGACAATGTTATACCCCTACTACTTTAATTTGTACACTCTGAAAGTTAAAGGAAAAATTTTCCCAATCCATTATGCCCTATACATGTAAACTAGTTACTATTATCTTTAACAGACCAAAATTCATAGACATTGTTTAGTATAAAATACAGTAACACCTACATCATATCTAAATAAAGCGTGCATGAAATTTGATATTGTTAAATGCATATTTGCTTTGTAATGTCAATGTGCAAACCAACATTTGTGTTATTCAAATGTTTGAGGTGGCATTATATCTTTCCTACGGCTTGATATCATTAAAAGTCGTGGGAAAAACGTACCAAATCACTTAGTATATTATCAGAATATATTTTTTCGCTGTTGGTGTGTCATTGAACATCATGTAGTGACAAATGACTCCTCACATTCTGTTTTCTACAAATACAATTCTGCAGTTTAATTTAGCAGATGTTTCACCCAAATGACCTTTTTCTGAGTGCAGATACTACACAAGGGAGGATCTAGTCAGGAGAAAACAACCTGGACAAGAGTCATAACACTAATTCAAGTCTTACAATAGGACCGCGGTGCTTTCAGACAGTGCGGATGTTGACTGAAAAGCTGAGTTTTTTTGTCTGTTGACTGAGGGGGACTCTGTATATGAAACAGTTTGGTAACTTGTTCCACCACCAGGGAACAAAAAACTAGCTAATATTAGCTAATATTAGCTATAAAACGAGCTAATATTCTGATTAATTCTCTGTTGTTCTTTTCTGCGTTGGCATTCAGTAATTTACCGCCACCTTGGCGTTTTCTAGTTCATGCACTCAGCTATGTAATATTGTTATGTCAGCCCCTGCCCTCCAGCTTTCTGAGCTTGGCTTTACTTAGCCCTGGTTAGCTTTCCTGACTATTGTTTTCTAGTCCATGTTGGGTCTTGTCTTTTGTGTCAGTAGTTTAAGTCCTGTCCCTGGTGTCTCCTGGTTTATTTTCTCCCCTCCACACTTGAGTTTTCAGTTTAAGTTCAGCCCTTCCCTCAGTTCATTCACCTTCCCCCCTCTCCCTTCAACACTGTGCTGTGATTGTTTCTTGTAATAAACCTTGTTTCTGCATTTCCTGTGTGCTGAGTTTTTTGTCCGTGTCTTTGTCTCGCCATGGCAAACGCAATGATTCTGTTACCGACAGGAGTTTAACAGTAAATTGCTGTTATTTAAAAAATTGAACTTTTCCAACAAAGCATGACAGGCAGAGTTACAAACCTTTTTTAAAAAAATATTTTTATTCAAATTTTTATTATTTTTTATTATTGTATTATTTTTATGAATCTCCATGCATCCCACTAACTTTGACAGATGTCAGTTTGACAACAGAAATAACCAAGTGTTATGTACACATTGTTTTTTCAAGGCAGCATAGGACTATAAAATGCATAGTCCACACATGTAAATATACAATTTCATTCATTTAGCTAAATCAAAAGTCTGGCAAAGGAACAAGAAGTTTTTAATATATTTTGTCATAATATATTAAAGTAACATCCTTGAAAAGCAATTTTTTGTTTGTTTTTTATTACTTTGTCATATTTTTTTCAAACAAATATGCATCAGTAATATTATCTTTTTGTTACAAGTAACATCCAATATGCTCAAAGTTCCTTGCTTATCAGTAGAGTTATCAAAATCAGGTAAAGGCATAACAAGGAACAGTGAACAATGAATTAAATAGTACTTTGCTGAGAGTTGTAGAGGGTTAAGAGTTAGATGTGAAAGTCAAGACCATAAGATTTAAAAAGAATTTGATTTGGGAAAAGCTGTCAAAAGCACCTATTCAAGGTCATAGGAGTATATAAAATTTGCAGTAGGAAGTGTCAAGCTCCACACTCAAACCTTAATATTCACTGTACCTCATTCCTGCTTTGCTTTCTTTACCATGCGCCATACACTTCTGATTTCACCATCCATATTCTCTCTCTTTCTCTCTCTGTCTCTTTCACTGGCTGGTGAACAATCTGTCTTTTCTTTTGAGCAGACAGGCATTTTAGAGGTGAACACAACCCCTCAAGACTCAGATCATTAAAATCAGCATGCAGTCTGTTTTTTGCTTTAGCGACCGGAAATCCACATAAACAATGCAAGGCCTCCCTTCCCCCGAAGGTCTGTTATGTACAGGAAAACTTTCTGCGCTGAAAGAATTTATGACCTATAATAAACACAGAGCATGGAGTAAATGTACCAAAGAAACTCCTGGCATGATGATGATGATGTTGATGATGATGATGCATACCAAAGCATGTCTGAATCTGCAGGGTCAGAAGCTGGCGGGGAACACTTGACTCTTCAAATCAAAATTTTAATGACAATTAATGGTCACAAATGGCTTGTTGAACTGGCTTCCTCTCAGTAGTGACATGAGAGGTCATTCCCAATCTTGGAGTAGGGGCGATAGTCAGAGCTAAGGCTCAGTTCCTTTACCACCTGCATCTATCAGTAACGTACCTAGAGCAGTGCTCTAGAGTCCCTGAGGCCATGACCCACCCTGGAAGGACGCATCAGAGCACTGAGCATGTCAGCACAGTGACCTGCACTCTGGGGGCTTAGATAGATCTGTGTTTTCCCTCTGTTTTGAGTCCTGCTCCTTCTTGATTTCTTTGCTTTCCCTCTTACCCTTTAGACAGGCTTCATTTCAGAATTTTGTTTCCTATTCCTTTTCTGTATCAGTTTATTTATTTTGCTCTTTTTCCCCACGGAACCAAAAGGAAGGTTTAAAATGAATGATGCACATATACAACAAAATGATTTAAAATAAGTAATACCAAAAGTGCTTCAAAAATTGACAAAGATTATATCCAGAACCAGATGGTACATTTGGAACACTGATCCACGTAACAACAGTGAATCATGGTGGTGATAGTGTGATGATTTGGTGCTGCTTTACTTACACAGGATCTGGATGACTAGTCATAATTAACGGAGTCATGAATTCTGCTCTCTATCAGAAAATCCTCCTGGAGAATATCCACCTTCAGTTCATGACCTAAAGCTCAACACAAATGGTTTATGCAGCATGACAATGATCCAAAACACACAAGTAAATCCACCTCTGAGTGAAAATTAAGGTTTTGGAGTGGCCAAGTCAAATACTGGACTTGAATCCGATTGAGATAATGTGGCAAGACCTTTAAAGAACAGTTTATGCTGAAAATACATCTAATGTAACCAAATCAATGCTTTTCTGCATAGAAGAGTGGGTCAATATTCCTCCTTGGTGATGTAAAAGACTGATCACAAGTTATCACAAACATTTACCTGCAGTTGTTGCTTCCAAGGGACCAAACAGTTACTAGGCTTAGAGGGGCAATTACTTTAGCATAGGTGTTATATAGGTTTTAAATAGCTCTTCAATAAATCATCATTCAAAAAAGTACATTTTATATTCTGTGGGTTGTCTCTGTCTAATATTAAATAATTCATAATTAGTGCTGTCAAACAATTACTGTTTTTAATCTGATTAATCACAGGGCTGCTGTAGATTAATTTTGATTAATCAAGAGTAAATAATAATTTTTAATCTATATTAATTGCGTTTGATTTTGCATCCACAAACAGACTCAAGAAAGAAGAGAATATATATGCACTTAGGGTTTTTATCAAACACCTATAAAGGTTGGTGTTAATCCCTGACTAATGCATGCTTCACATTTATGTGGTACTTTAGGCTGGAAGTGCTTCGGTGAAAAGAAAATTCCTTCCTGCAGAGTGTGCATATTACTGTATGCCGGTCGTCTGTTCCGTCTTCTTTTTTTTTTGCATTCAGATTTGCCACTGAGAGGGTAAACGTGCTGTTCAGTAGGGCCACACAGATATGGATTTTTTGAGGCCAATGCTAATTCCATTATTTAGCAAAAAAAATTCTGATAACCGATTAATCACCCGATTAATTTTTACAATATATATGTAATGAATAAAATAACTTCTTTTTTGGTCACTTAATGCTTACAACAACAAAAATATGGATTACAGACAGAACATTTTACTGTTTTACAACATTTTGTCCTTTAGTATTTGTTCAACTTGAAATTTTGAAGTACAAAAACATACAACAAAGCATTAAACTTCTGGGAAATCATATAACTTTAAAAGGGAGACATTCTATAATTGAGTTTTGAAGTACATCTTGTCTTGTACTTTTTGTTGCTGCAAATTAGAGGTAGGTCATATATATATATATATATATATACACACACACACACACACACTGACAGTCATTAAAAACTTTGAGACCATATTTTTCAACATAATTTTTATTTTGAAGCCCGAAACTGGATTTTCTTCATATGAATCATTTGTTTAGCATATTGGCATACAGAAACAAAAATCTAAAGTTTCAAGAATGATTTCAAAATAAAGAATTTCACAAAGGAAAACGGCACCTGCCAAACACAAAGTCACAACAGTCAATACCGAGTATGGCCTCCATTTGCTTCGATGCAGGCAGAAATCTGTCGGCGCATGCTTTGGTCCAGGCTTCTGATTGTGGGTTGGGAACAGCCCATACGCCTGGCTACATCACTGTAGCTCAAACCGGCCTCCACCATACCCAGTGCCCGGAGACGTTGTTCATGTGATAGACGCGGCATGATGCTCTTCACTGGACTAACAATGGTGGCCTTTTTTGGGCCTTTATATAGGCCTTCAAAACCCATTCTCAAATTGTGCAGATACTCACTGAGCATTGCTTGGTGTGTATTTGGTTCACTTTTGCAAAGTGACCAACCCATGTGCAATGAATCATGACAAAATGACAACTCATCATTATCTCAACTACCAGGGCACTAGATCATCAGTAAATCCACAATGAATAATTACAACCCCCCTACATGTAGAATTCTGCGTACATTTCTACCTCAAAGTTTCTATTGACTGTCAGTATATATATATATATGTATATATATATATATATATATATATATATATATATATATATATATATATATATATATTACCAGCAAAATCATTCTTGCAGCCCTCTGATGCCCTTTAACGTTAAATCACATTTTCTCTACTCTATTATGTTTTTGCCATGAAGTCAGGACTCATATGAACCAAAATAAAAACCAGAGACACCTTTCTCAGATGTCAGACCTCAGATATCATCTCTGACAGAGTTGCAATTTAAATATATAATGGTCACAGATAGTTTGACACTAATGTTACTCCAGAATAACACACACAGTGAGTTGCTGTTACAGCCTGTGTCACATTCTACTGTAGTATTTTTTGACAAAATAAAACTAAGAGTGACATGGCATCATGACAGTTGCTAAAGACTGACAGCAATGTTAATCATCTTTACTTTAACTCTGAACTGAAATGAGAGACATATTGAGTCGTTAATTTCACAATGCCGTTATAAACTCACCTGTCGGCTCAGCCCTCTCCTGTACTGTTGCCTGGCTGGAGCTTACTCCTGTATGTTCCTGAGAAGTCAGCGGTGAGGACTGAGGACTAAATAGAGTCAGGGCTCCATGTTTTGGACAAACAGTGCAAGGACATCAATCAACAGCATTTACTGTTTTATGAGAAATTAAGAATTTATTGGCATTTAATTGGCAAAACTCTGGCCGATGATCATTATTTTGAAAAGGGCTATAATCTCCAATTTAATTGGATAGCTGATTTATCTGATTCTTCATGATTTAATCATCAGGCAACAACTGCCCATTTGTGCGTGCACAATGGTAAGTCTACTTCGACAAACTACTCGAAATGCGTTGCAGAGACGTTTCAGGAATTTTGAGTCATTCTGCACTGCAGGTAAGTTAATTACATTAAAAAATTGTAACCAGATAAAACATGATGATGGATTAATCCATGTTAATTTTGACAGCCCTAATATAAATATCACTTTGATGTTCTGGAACAGTTTGTGAAATATGCAAAGATAGAAGACATACAGCACTGTATGCTTTAAACATTACCATGAGGTTGTAATGCCATTGTTATGGGAGCATCTCTACTAGTTATCTAGATGATGATGACTCATATTTTTCTGCAGCACTTAGATCTCTTTTTCCATTTTTTTTTTTTTTTTTTAAAGAGATGGACCACAGACTGAAGCCGTTTCCTCTGGAGCCACGTTCTCTGTTTGCTTTCTCACAAATATGGTTGGGCAGTTTTGTATATCAAGATATAGAACAAATATTCAGAATATTAGCATTCCATGTCACAGATACCCACACTCATAAATAGGGCTTCACATAAAGAAAATACACAGAGTCTGTTCAGGCCACTGTTTGTCAAACAATCCTCCAGTAATCTCCCCAAGTCCCAAAGAAGGCAGCAAACATTTCTCCTCCTCCAGGGATGAGTTAAAAATTTCGTGGTCTCGGATGTCAGAGTCGGAGAAGTCATTACTTCGGGAGTGAGATGAGCCACAGGCCTTCACAGTCCTCCTGTGGAGACGCTACATATGACTGAGATTTGAAAATGAAAGAATAAAAAAATCTTATTTATTTGTGAATAAATGCAGTCACTTGAGGATAAGGGTCACAGTTCCGCTGCTGTTCTGAGGGAAATATTTTCCCTTATAAAAAATATATATATTGAGTTGCATTTAACAGTAATATGTGGATTTCAGATGTTTCACATGCTGCATTCAGACGTGCATGTTTTGAAGGTAATCTGAAATGTTTTAGCTGAAAAGCAAATAATGTCATGTAAAAAGTATTGTTTCACAATTTGAGACACATTTTGCATTTCCAACATGAAAATGTAACACTAAGAGCACTGCAGCTCACATATAAAACAATGTTTTCAACATGTGAGTTGAACAAATGTAGGAAATCAGAATCAGAATGAGGATCACTTTATTTATTCCCGAAGGGAAATTCAGTTGTCAGGGTTCTTATCTGTTTAATTTTGAACTGAGTAGCCTGACTGCTGATGGCAAGAAAGATTTCCTAAATCTTTCGGTCTTGCAGCGCAGGGATAGGAGCCGTCCACTGATGTTTCATTGTTCATTGAGGCAGATGTGAAGTGGATGATCCATGTTTGTCAGAATGGCCTCCATCTTGCTCAGTGCCCGTCTCTCCACCTCATCCTCCAATGTGTTCAATGTGATTCCAACCACAGAGCCAGCTTTTTTAATCAGTTTGTTCAGACGCCTTGCATCCTTCTGCTTTATGCTGCCTCCCCAGCAGACCGCAGCATAAAACAGGACACTTGCTACCACAGACTGATAAAACATCTGCAGCATCTTACTGCAGATGTCTAGTGATCGAAGTCTTCTGAGGCAATAAAGTCGGCTCTGGCCCTTTTTGTAGATGAAGTCTACGTTTGTAGACCAGTCCAACTTATTATCAAGGTGGACACCTAAATATTTATATGATGTCACCATCTCAATGTCCACGCCACAAGTGTTCACTGGAAGAAGAGGGGGTTTGGATCTGGGGAAATCTATGATCATTTCCTTTGTCTTTGAGGCGTTGAGTAGCAGGCAGTTTTTGTGACTCCAGTCACTGAAGGCACTTATCAGATCTCTGTATTCAGCTTCATGTCCATTTCTGATACATGCCACGATAGCAGTGTCATCAGAGTATTTCTGAATGTGGCAGGACTCAGTGCTGTATTTGAAGTCAGATGTATACAGAGTGAAATTTCAATTATTTCATTTTAATGAATTATTTGTATTAAAATATATTCATTATTTTATTTATATATTAACACTTAATCCATGTAAAATCTGGAATAATCTCCAGCTTCACAGCTGTGCGTCCAAAACATCACTCTGAAGTACTTTTATTAGTCACTAATTAATTGCAGTCTTTTCCACTTTGCTGTTTTCATTCATTGGTGTTCAGGAAGTATTAACAAAATGTGTCTTTTTCAATGGCAGAGTTGTAATTTGGAGGGACATTGAAGGGAACAGCCAAAGACATTTAGATATGAGGCATGACATACTAGGAAAGATGTCATTCGAACATCCAGAACATTTTGAGTGTCATAGACAGCAGCCTAACTGTACTCAAAAAGGAAAGTTGATGCAACTGATGAAAGCAGAGCAGTGCAGTGAATGACTTTTTTTTTTAAATCAGGCCCTTTCAGCTGCCAGTACTGACAAATTATGTTAGCAAAATCAATACTGTATTAGTGCATTTGATGAGCTAATCATTTAAAACTCTATGGAATTCTTGTCAATTAGTCAGTCAGTTGAGATGGACATAGCACATTTCAACTCTATTAACCTAAAGGCACAGTTCAAACACCTATAATAAATACAGATTACAGGTGAGCAGGAGTCAAATTGATTCTCACTGCTCATATGAGTCATGTAAACTATTAGCTCCATATGAGTTATAAACCTGTGATGGTGCTGCTAAACTAAAGTAAGATGAAAAAAAAAGATTACTCAGAAACGTGTAGCACAAGTATTAAAATTATATATTACTGTTCAATTGTTACAAGGTAACAGATTCAGCTGCTTACCATTTTTGTTGCAGCAGGGGAAAACTGCTGAAAATGGCTTTGTGGTTTATCAACAAGATTGTCATGCCAGTTTCACCCTTCTGATGCACTTCTCAAACTGTGTCCGCAAATATGTTTGTCTCAGCTGCTTGATTGCCGTGTGTGTGTGCGTGTGTGTGTGTGGACGTGCACGTGAATGCCAGGACAGGCTATCTGACACCACCCTGGGACACACACATTATCCATCAATCATATCTGGGAAATGAAATGTCTCTCTTTGCCTCTGTGGTTTAATTTGACACAGTGAGTAAATACACACATACTGACAAACACACACACACACACGTACACACACTTGACCTCAGTTTCATCATACATCTCCTTGCTCATCCTTCGTCTCACCCGCAGTCAAAGTCCAACAATTATTCCTCCCTTCATCTCTCTCCCTCTCTGGCTAAGCATATTCTCTTCCTCCCATCTCCTCCTCTCCACTCCTGCTTTTATTTCCCCTTACATGTCTTACACATTCTTTTGCTTTTACTCTTTGCATCTTTCCCTCACTGCGGAGTTTTGGTCCTTCTTACTGCTATCTCTATTGCCTACCTTTTCCTGGCTTCTTCTCCTCTATTTTTCTTTCCTATTTCTACTATAAGGCTCCTCCCCTGGTCTCCATTCCTCTTTTCTTCTCTTAGCTCTCCTGTCCTCCCACCTGCTCCCTCTACTGATGACATTTCTCAATTCCCCTCATTTTCTTCCTTTCTCCTCTACTATTTCCACTCCTTTTCCTCTCCTCTTTTCTCCATCTCTCCCACTTTCACCTTCTGCATCCCTGCTCGATGCCTTTCCTCATTTCCTACTAACATCTTCTGTCTTCTTATTCTACTCTGTCTCTTTGATTCCTCCAGTCCACTCTTCTCATCTACTCTCTCCTTGTCATTCCTCTCGTCCTTTTTCTCTTCATGCCCTCTCCTCTCCTATGTCTTCTTTTCCATTCTCTTCTCATTATTCCCCCTCCTCCTCTCTTCTGTTCAGTAAAATAAGCTGTCAAAGCTAGAAATGATTGACGAGTCATGGTGGACCGGACCCTTCTCACTGTTTAGCTGTCACTCACACTCCGTGCTTGTGAGCCACTGTGTGTGTTGCCTTTCAGCGATGTGGTAGGTAATAGCACTGACACAGCATTCTGAGTATGAGAAGAGAATATTGCCTCAGTGACAGCTGATGATTAGATTGCCCAGACTCAATCAAAAAGCGGATGTTGTCCTCAGCAGTTGAGGAAATGATTCTGCCCCTCGTGTATCTCCAAAAGAAACTCGTTGGAACGAGAATATAAAAGAGTGCGAGCCAATAATTAATTGAGGAAGTACAGATAGAGGGTGGTGGTGGGAAGGAGGAGGTTTACAACCAAATGTCACTGGCAATTAATTTTCCATTGAACAAAGGCAGAAAATGAAGAGAGGCATAATCTGTTCAAGTCAATCAGATCCTAAATCCCTGTGACAAGCGCGATCTATGATTAAGTAGCTGCTTCATCGCTGAGATACCTTAATTAATCTATTTTACCTTGTCATCAATTTTGCTTCCTGGAAGTCGTTAGGAGGGTACCTTTAATAGAATAACGAGCTACTGTTTAGGAGATCTGGGCTTTTCATTGCCATAGATGTCAGTCCAAAATGCAGCTGCTTGTCTTTGAACAGGAACTAACTGAAGATCTCACATCACCCCAGTCATTTCCTCTCTTCACTGGCTCACAATCACTTATTGTGTTCACTTTAACATGCTCGTGCTAAATATTAAGGCTGTGCGTGGTCAGACAAAAACTGTTCTTTTATAAAAAAAAACCTGTTCTTTTATTTTCAAACCTGTTGAAACTAAGGAAATTCTAAAACTACTAACAAATATTAGCAGCGATAAACCCTGTGGAGTTGATAATATGGATGGGAGACTGCTAAAGATTGCAGCTGAATTAGTTGTCCAGCCCTTATGTCATATTTTCAATTTATGTTTTGAAGAAGGTATTTTTCCCGATTTATGGAAAAAATCGAAAGTAATTCCTGTTGTAAAAAATTCAAAAGAACCATTGTCAGGGCAAAATAGCAGACCCATAAGCATTTTACCTGCTTTGAGCAAACTGATGGAGGGAGTTATGTTCAAACAGCAAACAGATTCAAAATTACTTTCATGAAAACCATCTCTATACGGATGTCCAACATGCTTATAGGGAAGGTTATTCAACAAGCACAGCCCTCACAGCTCTTACTGATGATTGGTGGAAGCAGATTGATAGTCAGCACTTGATTGGAGCTGTGTTTCTTGATTTTAGCGCAGCCTTTGATCTAGTTGATCATCATCTACTGCTTAGAAAACTTGCAGCATATGGGTTTAAAAGCTCAGCAGTGAGTTATCTAAATAGTTATTTGACAAATAGAACACAATGTGTTGCTTTCAATGGCAGTCTCTCAAACCCGGTAATCCAATTGTGTGGTATTCCACAGGGCAGCTGCCTTGGCCCTTTACTATACAGCATTTTTGTAAATGACATGCCAAGGGTTTTGCATAAAGCCAGTATGACAGTGTATGCTGAGGATACAACTATACACGTTTCTGACCCAAACATGGATCAGGTCAGTAGCTTACTACAAAAAGAGCTAACTGACATTCATGAATGGGTTGTGGAAAACAGGCTAAAATTGAATATATTAAAAACAAAATGCATGACATTGGGCACTAGAGTGAAAGAGGCTCCAAGATTACAAATTCTTCTGAATAACCAATTATTAGAAAAAGTAACAGAGATTAAACTGCTGGGAGTCACTTTAGACCAGACCATGTCATGGAAAACACACATTAATAATATTGTATCTAAAATGGGCAGAAACATATCTCTTATAAAATGTAATGCCAATTTTATGTCCATAGAAACAAGAAAACTGGTACTGCAGTCTTTGGTCTTATGTCATTTAGACTATTGTTCTTCTGTATGGTCATGTTCAGATAAAAAATATCTTGATAGATTACAGATAGCTCAGAATAGGGCTGCCAGAGTAGCTCTTGGCTGTCCCTGTCGAACCAATGTTGAAAAAATGCATCTACAACTATCATGGATGAAAGTCAAAGACCGACAGGAATTTAGTTCTGTGTTATCCCTTCATAAAATCTGGACCTCACACAAACCGTTTATCCTGTTCTCTAAACTTCAACCTACCTGTGATGGACACGAGTTTAATACAAGACAAGCTGCAAATGCTTCATTTTCGTTACCTCGGCCAAAAACAGATGTACTGAAAAACCCTTTATGTATAGAACAGTTTCAAAATGGAATAATTTGCCTCCTTATATGAGAAAAATTAAAAATCACTGTGCATTTAAAGTCAATCTGAGGAAGCATATGGGAACTTGATTAATATATTGTTAATGCATTATTGTATGATTTTAACTGCATGATTGTATGATATTGATGTAATTTTAAACTGTCATGATGTTTATAAATGTTCATTGTAATGATCCTCTGTAAATACAAGAATTTTTAAGGACCCCAGGAAGAATAGCTAACCGAAAGGTATAGCTAATGGGGATCCTAATAAATAAACAAATAAACCTTGGTATATTGCCGACCTCCTTCACCCTTACACCCCAAATAGAGCTCTATAATCAGTCCAACAAAAGTTACTTCTTGTCCCTCTCACCAAGTACAAAATCCAATGTGACTGCTGTCCAAGCTCTCGGACCAAAACTGTGGAATGTTCTTCCTTTACTGCTGAGATCCCATCAACTTCTGTGAACTTTTCTGAGGCAGCTGAAATCATTTTTACTCAGACTTTTGACTGACCAGTATCAGTTTTACTTTATTTTTATTTTATTCATTGTTTTTGATGCACTGTACTTTAGCTGTCCCTTGTTTTAACAGTTTATTACCTTTAACATTATTGTTTTTATCCTTGTTTTATTATTGTTGTAAAACACTTTGTGATTTTGTATCTGTGAAAGGCGCGATGTAAATAAACTTCATCTGCTTACTTCTAGAAGGAAACTGAAGAGAAAAGTTGCCTTAGTCCAATCCATCTGCTGGAATTGGGAAAACATACAGTAACTCATCTTTCACTTAACGCCACATCCCTTTGTCACGGTGCTTCATCCTGACTTTTATAAAAGATGTATCTTTAGTCTCTTGGGAGTGTCATTTTTCTAAAAAACTGTTACTCACCGGTATGCTGTGTGGCACTTGTTGCAAGGTGTTTGCCCCAGATAAGTCATCCTGCACCCATTGTTCCCCTAGGAAGTTCCAAGTCAGCAGTGATAAATGGTCCATTGTGATTGTGTGTCACATTATACATGACATGCAAACTCACCAGCATGGAGGCATTCAAAAAATATATTCACCCAACACTTGTTTTTCACAAACAGTTGAAATTGAAAGCAGATTTTACAATGTTATATGACTGAGCTCAAACACTGTGTGTTCCTTTTTGAGTAATGGGACACAGAAAGGTGATTCAGTGATGCTTCCTTAACTCAGGCCATCTGGAGGCATTTAAACAGTAAAACTGTTGAGCAGCTATGTGAGGGAACCTTTTCCACTTCGAGTTCAGCTTTATTTACTCTGCTTATCTCCCCTCTGGAATCAACACAGCCAGGCCCAGAGCAGCACTGTTTATTCAAACGGAGCAAAGAATAATAGTGCTGCAGCCATCAAATCCAGAAGCCTGAAGTCATTTGTGTGTGCATCGGGTGTTTCTAATGGCTTTACAATCCAAAACCACATGCTTGACTTTGGTCCAAACTCTCACCTACCAAAATTAAGTCAAACTAATTGCTTCTTCACCCCGGTGGAGCTCTCTCCTTCCTCTCCATCTCTTCCATTAGGGACAGTTTGGTGTTCTCTCTTCCTGAGTGTTTATTGTTGTGCTAATTGAGCTAATTATGTTTCCGAATGTATGAATCGCTGTAATAGCTGGTATTGTCTGCTAAATAGTATCTAATGTTAATAAAAGTTCCACACTTGTTTGCAGAAGCTGGTTTATTCGAAGCTAGTGCTTCCATGCTAACATTAACTTTGGTGGCCTGATAAATTAACATAATGGCTGCTTAGGCATCTAATGAGGCAAATATGCTCATTAAGTGTAATGACATGACTCCTACTGTAAAATAAAGAGCAGGATCAAGGAGGATCAAGTCACAAGGATGTTATATAAGCCTTTCAATGATGGGCAGATAAGTTTTTTTTTTCTTTCCCAAAAATGGTTACAATAGTTTAATTACATGGCATCCACTGTGCGGGTGTTTACAGCTCTACTTGTTTCCTAATCACACAGACATAAACTGGAATTATTTTTCATATTTCCACGTCTGGGATTCTTTAGCCTCAGACAGATCTTTGCATTCGCCACTCATTTCAAATCATTCCATTTAAAACATTATCAGATCAGTGTGGGATGCCTCTTAGATGATCTTCCTGAGGTGTCCTCCATGTTTTCTTCTTGTTAATTTTTCTTTTTTTTTCTGGGAACTTTCGCTTATCTAAATCGATTGTTCTTTGCCGTCGAAATTTAGAGACAAGTTTAAAGTTTGTGTTGTTGGCAAAATTAATGCTGCACTCAATGAATACCAGTCAGGGTCCACCTTAGAAGAATTGACTTCACTCAGCAGGTTCTGTTTAGTTTTTCTGTTGCCATTTAGCAAGCATCCAACTTACGTTTGCACTGCCTACTTTCTTCACTTCAATTTCAACAAGGTAAAGGGAACGTGGTTGCAGCATAGATGAAGATCTTTTGCTTTAAGTGTTAGAAGGACAGCTGCACCTTTAAGCTGTGACATGGAACTGGTTGTCAATTTTGATTCTGCCAGTGCTGATGTGGGGTTCACGTCAACATATGGTGGGATTTTTTTTTAAAAACTACTGCGATAGCATCACACTACTACAATGCTGCTCTAAATTAATGAGGCAATCAAAAAGAGACTTACTTACACGCTTAATAAAAATTGTTGAGAACCATAGGATTTTTTTTTTCAAGATCTTGGTCAGTAGGTCTTTTGCAATGCTGTGGTTCAAACTGATAAGGCTGTCAGAGGAAGTCCCGCCCACCATCAGCGGACCAGAGAGGAAACAGGGTCAGACCATTGTGTCAGATAAACTACAGCCCTCTGCAGATAACGCCAGTCTCCAAAACTCTGTCTGCCATTGGCAAACACTCCCTCTGCTCATCAAGTCCAATCAAAACAGAAAGTCAGACGGAGTAGGGGAGTCAACAGAGAGGGCGGCATCAGGGAGATGCAGAAAGAGGAACAAGATGGAAGAAAGTTGGGCTAGAAGGACAGAGGAAAAGCAACAAATAGTAGTGCTATTAATTGCATGGACAAAAATATCCAAAAACATTGCTTGCTACAGAAAAGAAAAAAACTAGATTAATGGTAACACAAAAAACCCTCCTCTGTCTCAGCATTATCATTCATAATCTTTGTTTGGACATTTGTTCATCAAAAGTTTAAGGTTAGCCTGTGAGCACTGTGATTTGTCAGAAAGCAGTTATCTGTGACGCATTGCCTCACTGCACACAGTGCAATACGTATGTAAAGCAGGAGGTGCATCAGTCAATCAAACACAGGATTCACAGAGAGAGTGCATTAAGATTAAATCAGTCAGACACTTGTACAGTTTGACAGTCAGTCAGCATGGACAGACTCACATGGTTGGCTGGTACAGTCTACAAGCTCAGTCTAGTTGCTTAGCTACGGCCACTTACGTATGTTCTGATGGCATCTCTGTAGCTTGTAGTGCGCAGCTGTGTGGAGCTGTACATTGTGTTTTAGGTCATACTTCACATTATTGTATGTTTTGCCCTGGAAAAGTTGACCTTTTAAAAAATAAATAAATAAATACTATATATATATGTGTGTGTGTGTGTGTGTAGCTTACTTTGTTTTTTCCTCTAAAGAATGTGAAGATGTTTTCAGCAAATGTTAAAGTGATATCCACCTCAGGCCCACTGGATTGCAGATATGTTCTGTCTGACATATGTGTGTTAACACAAGATTGTAAAATGAAAACTCTTTTGTTGAAATTGATGTTTTTGAAGGAGAATGTTCCTGAGCTTGTATTGTATGTTGTCATTTCACTTGAAGTAGTGAATGACTTTAGGTGACTGAAATCGTTGGGCATCTCATTTTAAATATACACACGTGGACAAAATTGTTGGTACCCCTCAGTTAAAGAAGGAAAAACCCACAATTCTCACTGAAATCACTTGAAACTCACAAAAGTAACAATAAATAAAAATTTATTGAAAATTAAATAATCAAAAACAGCCATTACTTTTGAATTGTTGATTAACATAATTATTTTAAAAAAAAAACAAACTAATGAAACAGGCCTGGACAAAAATGATGGTACCTCTATAAAAGATTGAAAACTATTTGACCAGAGTGACATGATTAACTCAGGTGTGTCATTTAATTGACATCACAGGTGTTTCCAAACTCATAATCAGTCAGTCTGCCTATTTAAAGGGAGACAAGTAGTCACCCTGCTGTTTGGTGAAAAGGTGTGTACCACACTGAACATGGACAACAGAAAGCGAAGGAGAGAATTGTCCCAGGACATCCGAAAAAAAATTATAGACAAACATCTTAAAGGTAAAGGCTATAAGACCATCTCTAAACAGCTTGAAGTTCCTGTGACAACAGTGGCTCATATTATTCAGAAGTTCAAGACCCACGGGACAGTAGCCAACCTCCCTGGACGTGGCCGCAAGAGGAAAATTGATGACAAATTGAAGAGACGGATCGTTGGAATTGTATCCAAAGAGCCCAGAGCAACCTCCAAAGAAATTAAAGGTGAACTCCAAGGCCAAGGTACATCAGTGTCAGATCGCACCATTCGTCGTTGTTTGAGCCAAAGTGGACTTCATGGGAGACGACCAAGGAGGACACCACTGCTGAAAAAAACTCATAAAAAAGCCAGACTGGAATTTGCAAAAATGCATGTTGACAAGCCACAAAGCTTCTGGGAGAATGTCCTTTGGACAGATGAGACCAAACTGGAGCTTTTTGGTAAGGCACATCAACTCTATGTTCATAGACTCAAAAACCAAGCATACGAAGAAAAGAACACTGTCCCTACAGTGAAACATGGAGGAGGCTCAGTAATGTTTTGGGGCTGCTTTGCTGCATCTGGCACAGGGTGTCTTGAAAGTGTGCAAGGTAAGATGAAATCTGAAGACTATCAAGGCATTCTGGAGAGAAATGCTGCCTAGTGTCAGAAAGCTTGGTCTCAGTCGCAGGTCATGGGTCTTCCAACAGGACAACGATCCAAAACACACAGCCAAAAACACCCAAGAATGGCTGAGAGAAAAGCGTTGGACTATTCTAAAGTGGCCTTCTATGAGCCCAGATCTGAATCCCATTGAACATATGTGGAAGGAGCTGAAACATGCCATTTGGAGAAGACACCCATCAAACCTGAGACAACTGGAGCTGTTTGCTCATGAGGAGTGGGCCAAAATACCTGTTGACAGCTGCAGAACGCTCATTGACAAATACAGAAATCGTTTAATTGCAGTGATTGCCTCAAAAGGTTGTGCAACAGAATATTAAGTTATGGGTACCATCATTTTTGTCCAGCCCTATTTCATTAGTTTGTTTTTTTAAATAATTATGTTAATCAACAATTCAAAAGTGATGGCTGATTTTGATTATTTAATTTTCAATAAATTTTTATTTATTGTTACTTTTGTGAGTTTCAAGTGATTTCAGTGAGAATTGTGGGTTTTTCCTTCTTTAACTGAGGGGTACCAACAATTTTGTCCACGTGTGTAATAAGAAAAAATATGTTGATTGAATGTTTTCAAGTTCAAAAGTACATTATAAATTTTGTAGTAGCCCCACAAGTCATGGGAAAATGCTAATTTGTCACATGTCAACCAAGCCTTTATTAGCCAACACATAGAACATATTGCTTAGTTACCAGAGTTCTGTGCTCACTATAATGTGAAATATGCCAAAATAAAAGCAAAAAATAACATACCTATGTGTCAAACTGAGATATAGTATCTTACCATTACATTTGGAAATAGAATGTTGATGTTCTACAGGATGAGCTCTTTAAGTCTTGACAACAAGAACTTTTGTCAAAAAATCAGTATCACAGGTCATTTTCGTGAAACACGCAGCAGTGGAGGTTTGATAGATGTCAGAAAATAAGCTCATACATCAGCCGCATTAAAAATACTAGTTCCCAGCATCAATGTTATCGGTACAATTCCTGGATTAGCTCATCCCAGCCACTCTAGTTCGACCCCAATTTGGATGTGAAATGATGTGTCACTTTATGACTCAAATAGTGTATGCTGCACTTGAAAGCACTTAGCTAGGTAACCACTGAAGTAACTGGCTTATTAATGAAAGTGATCACTCTGTTGGCTAAATGGTACAATCAAATGCACTGCATAATGAGTCTAAGGCTTAGCACTTTCGCCTTGTAGCTAAGACTCCCGGTTCGTGTCCCTGCCTTCCCTGAATCTTTCTGCATGGAGTCAACATATTCTCCTTGTTCTTGCGTGGGCTTTCTCCGGATACTTTGGCTTCCTCACACAGTCCAAAAACATGCTGAGGTTAATTGGTGATTCTAAATTGTCCATAGGTGTCTCCTGCCGAAGTCAGCTTTGATAGACTCCAGTCCCCTGCGACATTAATGAGGACTGAGCAGTGGGTAGACAATGGATGGATGCTTATCAGATGTTTTTTGTTGTATAATTTAATTTCATTACTGGCATCCGGCTGACATCAGACAGTCTTATAGACAACATTCAATTAAATGTGCCCTTTTCTCTTTTCAATGTGTATATTGTTTTTTTGGCTCGGGAATTCTTTCAAGTTAACTAGCCAAGCAAAACAGTCAGAGTGATGGTAAATTGTGTTGTCATATTAATGCTGTGCACCTCAAAAACTTTTTGAGAAGGCTGTTTAGTTGTATAGGATTGTCATTTTGGGAGGACAAGTACAACCTAACTTAGAAGAGCAAAATACATTTCTAGCTCAGTTTAGGTCTCCACCTAGTTTTAATGAAATACTTGGGTCTATAAAAGCTCCACAATGCTAACCAGCCAGTGTCAGTAGCATGTCGGAGATTCATTCAGTGTCACTCAGCATGTGTAGTATAGCCTAGGTAAATGACTAAGTTTCACGGCCCACCACTTCTCTCCTCTTGTTAGATTAGATTTTTTTGTCATCCCAGATGAAATCTAAAGGGCCACATAATAAGTTCCAGGACTGTTAAAGAGTTAATATGAACAAAGAAATTCTTCCTGCCATCACATTTTTCACATTTTTAGCCTCTGATAAATGATTTTTGTGATTTTTAAAAATGTATTTATTGATTTTTTAACATGCCTGTTAAACAAGCCAGCAGGTTTTTGTTTTGGGATTCCCCAGGCTTTGGTGATGTTTTGGAAATGTAAATAATAATGTGCAGATGGAATTTAGGACATTAGATCTCAGGATATTGCAGATCTTGAAAGATTTGATGGAAAACCAGTTATTTTTAAGAGCAGGAAAAATAAAGAAGACATGTTGTGAAGGGCTGAGGTTAGATTCAAACCCAGCTCCCTGCACTGAGGTCTCAGCTTTGACAGGCGAGCTGCCAAAGCACAGCGTATTTTCACAGATATCTGAACAGACCACTGTAGCCATTATAAGCAATAATAACACAACTCCCTTTCAATAATAACACTCTACCTAACTGACAAAGCTTCACACCGTACCACAGAATTAAGGAAGATTGAATAATTAAATCAGGTGAAAATTTAAAAAGATTGTATTCAACAACAAAAATATGCAAAAAATAAATCAATGTAAAATGCATCTCAAAAGAGCAATTCCTATTTCAGTGACATAAGTATATGCATCCGCTCTGTGCAAACACAGTCACTCTCTTCCTTGTTTGTCCACATTCTGAATATGGAATGAAGATGAGTTCAATTATAACTCCAGCATGTTTGTCCCATTCTCTCTCTGCCTCTTGCTCTCTCTGCAAGATTGTTGTCTTGTAGTCAAAGTAAAGAACAGCATACATGCAAAATGAGCAAAAAGACAAAAATGAGCACAGAGAAACAAAAAAAATCGACAAAAAAGATGTCATATAGTCATGAAAAGAAATAAAATGACCACTGACAAACACAACAAAGACAGATAAAAACAATCACAAAGAGATGAAAAATGACCACAAAAAAAAAAGCACTTGGAGAGCGCAGTACTCCGCTGGACATAGTGTTCACTTGTAGCCATAGTTACAGTGACACTGTGCTGCTATCTCACTATGATACTTTTTTTTTCTTCAAATTTGTGGATCCAGACTATAAGCCACATCACTGTCAAAATCTAATCACTTGGCCCTTGTGTCATTTCTGGCCTTCCCTGAAAATTATATCCAAATCCGTCAATCCATTTCAGCGGTGTAAAAGACAATTACTATAAGATAAACGCTACAAAGAAAGGCTACCAAGAGATGCAAAATAGCCAGAACAAGAAGCACAGTTACCACAGAGAGAAAGCAAAGAGACAAAATAACCACAAAGCCAGGCAAAATAAAGAAAAGCAATATCAAACTCGCTCAACAAAAAAAAGACACACAGAAGGAGTGCAAAAATGAGCACAAGGACAAGGCACAACAACTCGTACCAGAATGACCACAAAAAAAGAACCAACAAGATCACAAAGAAACAAAACACAAAAATAAGAACGATATGTGCACTGACAACGAGAGATCCAAAATTTTGATAAAGTGATGCAAAAACACAAAAAATACCCACCCATTTTTGCCCCTCATCTCCACTTGAGGGTTTCTACTCTCATCTCTGTTTCTAACATTGTTTTTTTTTCTCCCCCTCATCCCTCAGTGTACTA
The DNA here is from genome assembly GCF_021347895.1 of Acanthochromis polyacanthus. NCBI lineage: Eukaryota > Metazoa > Chordata > Actinopteri > Pomacentridae > Acanthochromis > Acanthochromis polyacanthus. The sequence goes on along the minus strand of NC_067126.1, from coordinate 16,739,837 downwards.
GTTATTTTCATTTGAAAGTGAACCCCTAAAATAGCTGTCAGCTCCAAGAACATTGGATGTCTCTCAGGTCTGTGTGAAGGAGATAGTGATAGATTGGAGTTGTCATTCCCTGAGAGGAGCCCTGGCTTTGCATATCCCTATCACTGTAATGAAAACAGCAGAGAGATACCTAGGCTGCAATTCATATTGAACCCAGAGCACTGTGATATCTTTATCAATCTTGCAGCCTCCTTTAACTTGGCTATAAATGCGTCTCATGTGGCTGCACATAGCACTGCATGCCGGGCCATTCCCTGTACATATGGTAGAAATATGCTAAACAAAACCCCATTGCCCTTCCAGGGAAAATACCTTAGAGCTGAAGCGGGATCTGCAGTTAGTGAAATATGATTTAAACACCAGCGATAGCTAACCTAGGCTATTAATGGTCAAGGACATTGGTATAGGGTGTTTGGTGCAATGATATTATACAAAATTTCCATCTGTAAATCAGATTTAAACAATGACCACTGCCAGCTCAAGGTGGCAATCATGCTTTAGTAAAGGTCATCAATTCATTCCACAAATGCACAAACTTAAAAACGATTGTGGATGAAAAATATGTTCAAAATCTGAGCATTAATGAGGAAATTTGCCTCTGGGTAAATATGAATTTGTTGTTGGCCAACTGTTAATGAATATTAGGCTGCAGGGAATTTTGCTTTTCATACCAAATGGCATTGGTAACAAATCAAAAATGTAAAAGGCCACCTCAGGATAGCAATTAGCGTCTAATTCAGTCCCAACTGTTGTGTGTCCAATCCCAGTTTGTGACAGTCACTTAAACACTTGCTTGAAATGCCTTCGTCCTTTTAGGCCTCAGGGAAAGTCAAGCGTGTTCCCTCTCTCCCCATCTCTTTGTCTTCTCATTTTTCCATCTGCACAATGAAACTTCAGAGTTTTACAGAGCCAAGGCCGAAATGTTTTACCATCCTGCTGCCTGTGTTTTTTACTGTCATGGTAAATGCTCATACTGTTACAGTATTCTGCGCTCATACACTCTGGGAGTCATTTTATTGCATGATCTCAGAACATCACCTTCACCAAGGTCAGCCATCTCACTAATATATATTCTATAAAGTCGCTCTTTTTGGCGGAAGACAGAGTTTTGTATTTTATACCTTAGCTGTAATATCATGGAGAATTAAATGTCTACCTTAAAATTGTTGCCATCATTTTTATTCCAATCAGACAATCATCTCTGGTCATTTCTTTATATTTGAAACATTCTCTTTTTTCTTTTTGTCACAAAAGGTCAAATGCCAGCTTCATCTCTCTTCTGTGAGGGTTTTAGTCTCCCTCAGACACACTGCAGTCCTTTAACTTCATTTCTGTTTTCCCTCTTCTCTTTAAATGCCTCATTCCATTTGAATATTCACCCATAAAATAGCTCTTCTGGTTCTTGTATCTCAATGGGTAATGCCAATTTGAAATCATTCGCTTCTGTTGTAGAGATTCAGAGAATCAAGGGGATACACAGAACACTTTATATTAGGGTTAAAAGCATGAGCTCCATGCAGCCTGTATTAAGGACCTTTCTCAGGGGAAACTTCATTGAGTTTCCATGTAGTGGAGAAGTGAACCATGGCTCCTCTAGCTGCAAGGAGAAAGAACTAACCACCAAGCCACTGTGCAGCCAACAGAAGACATGCTAGTGGAAAACATGCCAAGTTGATGTAAACTAGACTGATCCTGTAAGTCTGCAACACTTCAAAGAACCCTTGAAAACATCATCGCCATGTTACATGGACAGTTAGCATATACTGAAGTATGAACCCTGAACAAGCTCTGTACCTTTCAACAAGGCTTACTTGTACACTGCTTAATGATTCTAATAATCTAAAATACTCCAGCAGACAAATGAAAGGTCCCAAGGTTTAAGCCAATGTGATTGAGCAGATTTAACTGTTAAATGTTCAAACTGACTATTTCATGGACTGCTTTCACTTCTCTAAGGTGAAAACTACAGCACTTCCTGCAGTTGTGAGAAAAACAATAAATCAACAAAAGCTTCATTGTTTAAACTGGATTTCAGCCTATAGCTCACCTGGTTTTATCGGGGAACACTTTCAAGACTTTTTGTTGTTTTGTTCTTTTGTTTGTTTTTCTTTTTTTTCCCAAATTGCCTTTGGAACTGCTATGTAATGATTGAGGCGAAAACAAACTGGCCACAGATGTGATGAACAATTATAAGATTACACGAGATTACACCAGTGCATAACAGCACCAATGTTGGCAAAGTTTTTACCTTCAAAACTGCTTTGGCAGATGGCTAAAAAGACAAAACGATGTTGTGGATTCATGCAGTGAACTTTTGTAGCCTTCGGTTAAAGCTGAGTGGTGTCAGGCTAACAACCTGCTGCTGAACATCAGTAAAACTAAGGAGCTGATGGTGGACTTTGGGAGAAACCAGCAGAGGAATTACACTCCACTAAGGATTAATGGTTCACTTGTGGAGATGCTGTGCAGCTTCAAGTAGCTGGGAGTGAACATCTCAGAGGATCTGTCATGGTCAAGACACGTAGACAGTCAGGTGAAGAAGGTGAAGCAGCGCTTTCATCACCTCAGACAGCTGAGAAAATTCAGCATCTCCCAAGGTCCTGAGGATGTTTTAAGGACTGGTGGCGAGTGCTGTGCTGGGAACATCACTCCAGACCATGGAGGACATCTGCACCAGGAGGAGTGAAGTCAAAGCAAACAGGATCATAGAGGACCTCCACCCCCACCTGTAACGGACTGTTTTAGTGGTTATGATCTGGCTGGCGCTCTTGCACAATGTACACTTCACTTTAGCCGAAGATATATCTTTTTTATGCTTACTTGTCCTAATTTTGTATTGTTTTTCAGAAGATTTCACCTTTTATAATGTCTTATTGTTATTGCACAGCCTTGAAAAACAGTCACTCTGTATTTCACTGGGCATACTGTATGAGCATGTGACAAATAAAAAACTCTTGAATCTTGAATCAAAGTAAAAAATAATATGCCTTCTTGCTCACTGTATTGACCTCAGACTAACATTTGCAATGGGAACATGTTTTTGTCTCATCTGAATCTCCTGTTGTAGCATCTGTCATTTTTCTTTTAGGATTCATGGCTGCAGCAGTCCTAGGATCATCAGACCAACAGCCTTGTAATAGAATGTGCATAAACGGCACAATTACTGTATCCGAGTGTAGGATCCTAAAAGTAATATCTTCTCTAAAACTCTCCTAAAGTAAGAGGAAAAAGCATGCTGCATAAAGTTGCTTAACAACTACAATTTCATTAAAAAAAAAAAAAGCTTATTAGTATATTTAATTAGATGTTATATGTCTCTGAAGGGAAATGGCCACAAAGAAACTTAAATTATTCAAGTACTGAAATGAAACAACCCAAAGCACAAAGTAACCATAAAAGAGATGCGCAATGACAGCTAAGAGTCCAAACCAGCTAAATAGAGACTCAAAGCGGCTAAAAAAAGAGTCAAATTTAAACAAAACTACTACAAAGAGACACATCCAGATCAAAGAGATCACAAATGACAAACCACTGCCTCAAGTTTGTAGCTTTTTTTTTCTTTCATTAGCAAACAGTAAAGTCCTAACTGATTGAAATGTTCAATATTTTTTTTTAAATCTTAAAATGACTAGTTTATACTTAGTCAATTGTAAACAATTAGTTTATGAACCAAATTCATAAATGTGTCCAATACTGTGATCAGACACAATTTTGTTATGGACGCACAATTTTTTTTCGTTTTTATTTAACTGATGGCGAATAAAATGTTACTCTATGCTTTATAATTTGTTTATAAGTCATAAATTATTAATATAAGGATTTCTTGAAACTTTGTTGCAGCGGCCAGATAATGTTCATAGATGGTTTACAAACCAGTTATTAACCATCAACAAAGTTTTTCATATCTATCCAAATATTTTGTAGACACTTTCAAAAGTTTTTATTAACCATTTAACATGGTATAATAAGCATCAGTTCTAACTTCAAAAGGGTCATCTAAATAATGTTTATAGATGGGTTTCAAACTAATTTAAAGCCATTAAGTGTTAAGGAAAAAAAATCTGGACCATCATTTTCATACCTGTTCTACAAAAAAAAAAATCCTTACAAAATGGCTGCTTATTGACAAATGTAATAATGTGTGTAATATGTGTGCAATAAAATGTTCTTTTACTCATATTACCACTTTACTAATGCAAATAGGATGTAATTGTTATTGCCAGTTCATCAGGGATGGTAGAATATAGAATTTGTACAAAACTGAGGACTACAGACGAATAACAACATTAAAAGCAATCGTAGCAATTATAACATTTTTTCTAATAATGTTTATTTAATGTTATTAAAGAGTTTGCATGTTCTCTGGTAACTCTAAATTGTCCATAGGTATGAATATGAGTATGATTGCTTGTCCCTATGTGTAGGCCTGTGATACACTGGTGACCTGTCCATGGTGTCCCCTGCCTTCACCCTAAGCCAACTTCAATAGACTCAAGCCCCCTGCAACCCTAATGAGGATTAAGTGGTGTATAAATACTGGTTGGATGGATGTTTATTATCATTTTTGCAATTTCTCATTAATTAACAATTGGTCTTAAGTGTTAGCTTGAATGCATGATTCCACATATGTAAAACTACAGGTGCATTAATGCACATGGATGAGTTAACAGCAGGCCGAATATTACACATGCACACACACACACACACACATCTCCCACAGTAGACTACAGCTCTGCATTATTCACACCCTTGGCAGATGACCTTGTCCTGGATCAACCTCTGGTTAGAATCTAAGTCCCATAGGCTGTAATGGAGGAAAGAAAAAGCAGCTTACAGTGTAGCTGCAGAATGCAAACACATGCAGAGACATTCTAGACAAGGATGGACTATCTCTGACACGCATGAGTTAGCACAGGGAGCACATAAAGTCTAGCACCACAATCTGAACAAATGCACAATTTCAGATGAGTAAACACACACACACGCACATGCACACATACGCACTGTAAATGCAGGTATGTACAGACATGTATATATACAATGACTTCAGGTGCTCGGGTCAGTAGGAGAGTTGTTAAAATGACAGGCCTGTGGAAAGTTAAATGCAATTTTCATAATCCCTGGTATCAGCCAACAAAAGCATTATAGTGGACACTTTCTCTCCCATGCTTGCACTGTTCATTTTCCTACCACCCACTTCCATCAGCACCATGGGGCAAAGGTACACAAACAGAAAGGAACACAGGCAGCTCTGAATCGGCGGTGACAGTCAAAACAAATGAGGGGGTTAAATGCAGCAGCTGTTCTGGCTGCTCTATTTCACTAAATACCCCTTTTCATATAGACAGCAAAAGAAAAAAAAAAAGCGACGCAATTAGAGAAGCACTCACTAAAAATGCTGTCTCTCTGCCTCTCACTGGACTAATTATAAGCAATCTGTAAAGAGAGAAAGGGAGAAAGACAGAGTGGAACCTGAAAAGGGAGGTCAGCAAAGGTTGCTCCATCAATGTGGTTGTTGTAAGGGAAGAGGCTGCACACCCACCCAGAGAGTGACCAGCGCCTGCGGAACAACGGCTGAATATGAAAAGAAGAAAAACAGAGGTAATTTTGATGTAGATAATCATTCTAGCTGTCACCGGCCAATTTTGTGCTAACCCTTCAAGCCCTTTTTGCTCGCTACATTAACAAAACGTATTGTGAAGCAACCGGCTTCTAATGTGCTTAACAATGCATTAAATGATGTGATTAAGTGGGTGAATTATACAGGGAAGCTTTTCCACCACCGTGTCAAACACAAGGCCAAGCCTGACAGGTAGGAAAGATGTACACAAAGAGGAGCGAGCAACGATGAGTCATACGGCGATACAGTCGAACATAAAGCTCCACTTAAGGCTGCATTTCTGAGCACATTTCTGTGAATTTATAGAAATTTCAGCAAAAGTATTTACCATTTCAAGCTGGTTAAGCTTTTTTGTCAGTTGGTTAACCGCTTTTTTCAGGACTGCATTATGTAAGCCGCTGGATTGCTTGCCCGGAAGAACTATGAATTCATATCAAAATTCGTATTTGTCCAACACTATGGCTTTTAATAAAATACCTGCGAGATAAAGACATTCCCATCATTCTGAGCTACACTTTGTGTTTAATGCTACTTAATAAATGCTGAAATGTTACAATTATTAAACTTAGTAATTGCTAGCATAGTTGAAGACTTTTAATCTTGCTCGTTAAATGTGTGGTGTAGGTTTTAAATGTGTGGTGTAGGTTGGATTACCGAAAGGGTTATAGCTGAGACCAATGTTATATATTTTTTTATGTCTGTGAACCCCTTAGCTCCTCAATCTGCCACTGATTGCAAATTGGACTTTTAGTTGTGTGAATCATATCGCTTTTTATTTTAGGCTCACGGCACATATATAGTTCATATCTGAATCTCTCAAAACATGGGATATTTCATAAGAAAGGCATCTCATTTCCTCACAGATCAAAACAGACAAACATGTTGAAGGTGTTATGGGTTATACATGTTGTATTGACTTTCACATGTTTGATGAAATATACTGTGTTGCATCCGTCCATCCATCCATCCATCCATCCATGGGACACCCTGGACAGGTCATCAGTTTATCACAGGGCTACATAATTGTGACAAACAATCACACTCACATTCACACCTACGGACAATTTAGAATAACCAATTAACCTCAGCATGTTTTTGGACTGTGGAAGGAAGCCGGAGTACCTGAAGAAATCCCATGCATGCACAGGAAGAACATGCAAACTCCAAGAAGGCCGGTACATGAACCAGAGATCTTCTAGTCACAAGGAGAAAGTGCTAACCACCATGCCTCTGTTCAGCACTCGTATTAGATCTCGATGGAGGATAATAAATGAAAAAGTGGTAAACTGCACTTGAGAAATGACTGAGTATAACAGTTGTCTGTGTGTAATTTAAAGGAGTACTAGGGGTGAATGAGGCAAACCAACAGAGCTTGGCTGTAGCAACCAAACAGTGCTGATGTGGGTACTATATCATTACAGTATATGATCACAGCAAAGGGTAAGGGAGGTGTCTTGGCTAGTGTTGCTGCCAGTTTGACTTATTGCTGGTAAAAAAAAAAAAAAAAAGTAATAAAAATAAAATAATTCTGCCTGAATGATTTTTTTTTCTAAATCCTACCAATAGTATGCTCTCACTTAGATAGAACACTGTTTCTACAGTATTTGAGAGCTGCCATGTTAAATGTCCACTTCACCAGTATCGCCTGAACCACAGTTAACTGGCCAGTTCTTGCAGGAACAGATCATGTACACAGGACTCAGAGCAGGAAGCGGGCCTGCGTCAAGACCGTCAAACTCTGTGAAAGGCTAGGGGCTGGCAGTGTCTGTTTGAAAAACAAGCCCAACCCTGTTAGACCCTTCAAGTCCCCGGCGAGCAACTTCTTACCTGATTTCTGACATCACAGTGGGCTCACCCTCCTGCAGACATAGAGGAGAGTGCTCACATAGCGGATAACACCCTCACAAAGGTCATCCAACCTTTTTTTCAGTCTACCCACTGACAGTGAGCTGTAGTAAAAATGACTTCCCCTTGTTTGTTTTCTTTAAGCTTAAACAGAAAGCTTGAAAAAGATATTTGGCACAGACGGAGATGTATTTGTGAGTGCTGCTCTGTAAAAACTCTCTTTTTTCGGTTCTGGATACAGACTCTACGGTCCAGGATTCATGACAGAGGTGCTCCTGTCCAGCTGGAATAATAAGAGCCTGGATGACACTTCCTCCATAAAAACATTGGAGTAAGGTCATGCGGGAGGTCAGCGAGCATCGCTTGGAGGCCTGCCTGTGACATGGAGTGCCATTCACAGACAAAAGGTGGAAGCAGGGACGAGGACAGAGGGGCTGTTGGCACCACTTGAAACACAGTTCTCACTCAGTGTGTCAGTTACTGAGAAAGGAACGCCCCCCTCTTGAGCAGCGATAAAACACAGAGGCCAACCTCAGTACGTCTGTGTATGGTGTAAGTTTAATGATTGAATGTTCTATAGAATGCTTTCCAGAGAAATTTTAATATATAAAAAAAATGTAAACAAATAACTGTGACAGATATTATTCCTTCATTTTCATAGTTTACTGATTAAAAAGAGCTCAACTACAAAGAGACTGACCTGTATGTGTTGCTTAAAAAAAAAAAAAAAAGATAAATACAGACAAGAGTACTCCTAACCAGATAATGGTCTAATCTGAAAGTGTGTTTTGCAACTACAGGTACATTTGTTTGGACAAATTTAATGATAACAACAAGCATATATTTTTTTTAAAAATTAATTAAGAGGTGATATCTAGCCATTTTCTATGGTTTTCTTGATAATAATCAAAATCACTTAAGTATTAAGTTCTTACACCAATAGCTATGGCATTGGTACCAGGCTTTAAAATGAACAAGAAACTGAAGAAAACAAAGGTGGTGTAATAATTTTTTTTTCCTTGACTCTGTGTGTGTGCATGTGTCTGTCTGCGCACATGTGTGTGTGTACGTACATATTCATGTCACATCATTTTAAGCATATATAAATATCAAGAATATAGCAGGAATGTACCCTTATAGGTGTTATTATGACAGCCTCCGTAAGAACATGGGGTAAAAGAAATAGGAAATGACAGAAAACACATATGCTAATTACTTTCAGGAGCAGCTTGCAACAGCAGACAAGACCACCCACGCTTTACTTTAGCATACAAACTAAATTAAAACACTTCCCAGGGGCTGCTGCACTCTCGCGAAACCAAAACCACAAATTTCCCAACTGTCTACAGCTTTATCACCTACTGTAGGCACAGACATTACCCATCTTGGTGGTTTTTATTAACTCGCTATCCTGCCAAGCCCCTGTTTGACCTCCTGGGAAACTCCCTGTGATGCTGTGTGATGTCAGGCTCAGCAGGATTGAGATCACCTGTGGCAGACAGTGAAATGGCAGCCACTGTCATAAGATACGATATGAATGTCTATGGCACAGGCCCAGAGTTTCTGTCCCAATCATGCTGCAGCAGAAATTGCATTTCTTAACACTTTGTTTAGTTTGTCAGCTATAGCAGGAGGAGGTTTTGCACTTGATGACAAAAAAGATCAACACTTTAATCTCATATTTTTGTGTGGAAATGTGTAGTTATTTTGGTTTGCTATAGGACACCACATGTTAATTATCAGATAATTCCAAACTCAAAAAAACTGAGTTTTTCATTTGATTAAATTTTTCTTAGGTCCCTACATTTTGGTGAAGCAAACATCTTCTGTCACAAATACAGGGTTATTATTGCTTTCTAAAATGTACCACAATAGAAAGTCTGTGAGGAAGTTGCAGTCTGTTCATATGCTGAGAGGACTGGAGGACACGTCGAGTGAAATGAACAAGTCAAGTTAGTATTTCAAGGCCACATGAATGACACACAAACACAAAAACTCTTTGGTTTCAGCACCAGCATGATAACTGCAGTAAAATAGTACAGTGATTTAACCCTTCGACGCACAGCATGGGCCATAGTGACCCATATGTTCTGCATCAAAGGGTTAAATTAACATGCTGATTTGGCAATGACTCAAATGGTCTGGTTTTTATTTCCTTCACCTTCCTGATTGTTGATCACACACTTGAGCTTTGTTCTTTTTAAGTTATACAGATCTATAAAAATGTCACTTTGGAGAAAAAAAGAAAATGAATTCATTTGTTGTGAATTAGGCAAAGGAAATTAAAAGAGTTTTGAAATGATATATGAGCTTGAGCTGTGGAATCTGTTTTACTGATTCAGTATTTGTTGAGAGCCACACTTTTTACACATTTTCCTGCTGAATAATGCAACAAACCCCTGCTGCCTCCATGTCACATAAAGTAACTGCAGTACATGCAGTACATGCTTTCTTTTTTTTGGTTCAAACTGAAAATTAAACTGTTTAAGTGATCTGCGTGTAAGCAAATGACGATGCTTAGTATTTAGCTTCACTATTATGGTTCAGGAAGTAAGATTTGATTATCTGTATGAATCTCCACAGCAAAATTTAGCAGATTTTAAAGTTGCACTAATTAAGATTTTATTATGAACACTGACTCAATTAACTTTCGTACAACATGAAAGATGTTGCTGGCAGTATTAAACCCACATTCATCATTACCATTGTACTTTCCCTAGCTGTATTGGGAGTTTTGGCATCCATTTTGGTAAAAAGCTGACACACTGAAGATTTTGATTAAGGCTTGTTGTAAGTTAGTGGCGAGCTAGTTTCTTTGATCACTCCTCTTGACATAATTGGTGCAGTTCAATTAAATCTGGTGGCTTCTACAGCACAGTCCACAGGTACTCGGTGAGGTTTAAGTTATGACTTTGGGAAGGCCAGTTTAAAATAATAAATGGGGCCCATTTTTGTTGTGTGTTTCCAGAAACAGTTTTTTTGGAACATCCAATTGTGTCCAAGACCAAAACTTTAGGCTGATAATTTTAGGTTTTCCTTTTTCATTATACCATTCATTCAGTGTAAAGCACCAGTTGGCCGCCAAACAATATAAGATCATAATGCAACCAGCACTATACTAAACAGTATATTTAGTGTTTTGGGGTTTAAGGTTTCACCTTCTATCCTCCAAACATATTGACAGTCATTATGGCCAAATAGCAAAATTTTAGATTCACCTGATCAAAGAACTTTCTTACAGAAAACCTGTCTTGTATTTTCTTGTTTCTTGTTTATCTGAACCTTATACTCACAATTGTTTGCACAGTTGATTTTGGGATCTTAGGCATCTTTGAAATCCCTACAAACTTTCCAGATTTGTACAAATCAAAGTTCTGCTTCTTCAGATCTGTACCAAGCTCCTTAGACTTTTTTGAATTTAGCGCTTGTGACTGAGTCTGATGAGTGTATGAAATGACTTATTAAAATTAGCTCATAGGAGTCAGCAGCTGTAGTCAACTGTAGTCACTCACAAGAAGGTCAAACCATTAAGGAAATTTGACAACAAGTGGGATGTTTTGAGCAGGCTTAGAGCCAAAGTACATCAGCCACCATGACCTGAATGCCTTCTTTGAGCGGTTTGAAGCTGACACTGATGTAGATTCTAGCTTTTGCATTAGAAGAACACACAGTCACTGTTTCAGAGCATGACATGAGGAGGACGCTGAGGAGGGTAAACATCAGGAAGGCAGCCGGTCCAGATGGCATTCCAGGCAGAGTGCTGAAGTCCTGTGCTGACCTGCTACCCTCGGTGTTCACAACACTGTTCAACCTCTCCCAAATCAGTGTGTGGTCCCCACATGCCTGAAGAGAGCCATCATTGTTCTTGTATTAATGAATGCCTCTCCAAATAGAGGTACCATATCTAGACTGTATAAGGGTTTTGTGTCTAGAAAGACTCACCCTACAGAATATGTTAAAAATAACTGGAAGCAAGAGGGTGACTTTGACATTTCAAAGAAGGAATGGTATAGCTATTACGACTTTCAGTGGAAGTGTACCAAGTCACATACATGGAGAGAATTTGGATGAGCTTGATTAGATTCTTCATCACCTCAAAGCAGAAAGCGCACTTTTCAGGAGAGGACCCTAAATGTTGGAGACTATGTGGGAGTCAGTATGCAAACCATTGGCATGTTTTTTGGGAATGTCCAGCTATAAAAAAATTCTGGATAGAGACACACAGAAAAATGGAAGAAATATTCAGTTTTAAAATATCATTGCAATGTAAAACTTTCATCTTAGGAAATGCTAATGTTCAGTCAGAACATCAGTCTATTTGGTTTTCTGATATCTGCTTGTACAAAGTGTAGAACCAGGAACTGGCTAGCACCTGATTCCCCCACAGAAAAATAAATGGATAGAAGTTGTTAACAAAATTAACATAATGGCAAAACAAATACTTTCTCAGTCTGTTTACAAATGAACAAATTTGTGAAATTATGGTCAAAATGGCTTTCATATGTGCAGCTGTCACCACCATACCCTACACAGCTGACAAATTTGGGCATCCTCTTGTGGATGAGTGGACAAAGCTGAATGGATGGAATACTGCCTGGCTTTTTTTTTTTAAAGGGCCACTTTTGGTTTTCTATTATTTATTAATTTAAAATTTTTTTCTTTCTCATAATGGATAGACCAATACAAGCACAATGTTTCTAATCACTTTTCTCAATGTACATCCCCCTGTTGACTTTGTAAAATAGTTCTTTCTGACTTGTTTGAATTTGTGTCATTAAAAAAGAAAAAAAATAAGATAAAGAGAAGAAAATAGATTGAAGTTGTCCTTTACATGCTGAATATTTGTGAAAAGCTAGGTTTGAATGTTCTTGAAGTGTATTTTGTTATCCTTTGAAAATAAAGAATTGAAAAAAGAACCTCTCCAGCCTGCTTAAATGACTATCATAGTTCTCACCTATGAAGTAAAGAAATATTTTGAGAGAACACATCTGGTCCATTCTCACAGAGTGTGGATCCACTTCAGTTTGCTTACCACCCAAATAGATCCCATCATCACTCATCTGGACAGTCAGAGAAGCAACAATGTGAGATTGCTATTTGTTGACTTTAACTCAGACTTCAGTATTATCGTGTCCAGCAAACTCTATACTAAGCTGTCCAGTGTGGTTCTGAGCACCTTCCAGTGTGATTGGATTCTGGATTTGGCAGACACCCTGAACGCTGCAGCTCAGGGGTGTGTTCTCAGTCCTCTGCTCTTCACCCTGTACATGCCTGACTGTGTGGACTGCTCTCACACCACAGTGAAATTTGCAGACAACGCAGTCATGGTTGGATGCATCAGTAACAATGATGAGTGGCTGTACACAGAGGAGGTTGACAGACTATCACAGTGGTGCAGGAATAACAACTAGCTGCTGAACATAAGCAAAACCAAGGAGCTGAAGAAGAGGAGGCAGCACCTTTATCACCTCTGAGAGCTGACTAAATTCAGAGTCTCTCTGAGGTTGCTGAGGACTTTATGCACTAGAGTGATGGAGAGCGCCCTGACTGGGAACATAACCCAGTGGTCCAGGAAAAGCACTGACCACAGCCGGAAGTCAGTGGAGCATACGTTGGGCATGGCACTCACCACCCTTGATGGAATCTCCATGAGGAGGAGCGTGATTAGAGCAGGCAGGATCATGGAGGACCCCCACCACCCCACCAATGGACTGTTTGTGTGACTACACTCTGGCCGGTGCCTCTGAAACATCAAGGCAAGCACAGAGAACTCAGGAAAAGCTTATTTCCTCTTGCTGTCAGCACTGTGAACTATGGTCTCACGCTTGCATCACTTTAGCATCACAATTTCATCCTCTTGATATGTGATGTTATGACTTTATTTTAGTTTTCTATTGTTGCAAAGAATGTTATTTTATAATTTCTTATTGTTAGTGCACGGCCTTTGCAGGAACAATCCCTTTGCATTTCGCTGCACATGAGCCTGTGACAAATAGAAACCCTTGAATCTTAAATATTCTCTATAATTGGGCTTATAATGCTAAAGAATTCATTAATTTTAGGCCAATCCAATTAATTCCTGGTAATATTGCCTAATAAAAAAGACTGTAAACAACTAAAATGAATGAAGTTTGTTGCATATTACGTTGAATTTTTTTCTTTTCTTTTCCGCACCAAATCCTAATAGAGGTTTCCTGGGGGGAAATGGGAGCATCTACAGATGAAAAACATCTCTTTGAATCCAATTTAGTTGTGATTTTTATCCTCAGAAGCTACCAGGTGCCCAGCATGACTCCAGACACCTGGCTTACCTATTAGTGCCTGATACGTCTTCAACTGTGATCTTTAACCTTACTGGATGCTTGTCAGACATTAACTCCTTTTTTTAGTGATCAGTTTGCAGACACTTCCACAGACAGTCTGAACAGGGAATAGCTCTACTAACTCCCAGTCCTGTGTACCATCCATGCAATGCTTTCAGTGCAGATGTTTGTCATAAATATTCATAAAGCTGCCTAATGGCAATCATTACTCCAGTTCAGTCTCTTTGCCTTGGCATCCCCCCCAGTGAAGCCCGCTGCCAAAATGGCTCTTGAACTCTACACTCTAGTGGCCAACATGATTGATTGGGACTGTCACTGCAGGAATCCTCTGGTCACACTCGCTCACACAGCCGCCCAGACAAACATATGACAAACACAAACACAGAAGTATTACACTGGTGTACTGAGTCATGGACAGTTATTCAATTAACTAATGTGATCAGCCATCAATCTCATCGTCCCTGCTCTCAGTGTGTCTGTGAATGCACTTCCACAGAGGTGTTCCAACATGTTCACGTGCTTGTGTAAAGAGAAGAAAACACTCTTGTTTGAATCCTATTGAATCCTATTGTGGTTGACAGGGTCCACTTTTCTTCCTATAATCCTGTCTGAAATGTTTAAACCAAACAGGACTTACCTGAGGTCAAGGTGGGAAGAAAAGGTGCATATGTAGGTGCCAGAAGAACAATGAGGCGAAAGAAGTTTGGTTTCTGAAGACATTTAAGAGAACGTGGGATGTTGACTGAGTGCTTCAAGGCAGTCTGAAAGTGGATAAGGGTGAGTGGAGCCCAAGGGCCTCCTCTTCCCAGTCTAACTGTAAGTGCTTTAATGGTAGCCAATAAAAGTGTAAGGGGTGACTGGCTGCAGACCTGCCTTCTCCTCTTCTTTCTACTTCTTTTTTATTTTCTGTGGCCTGTGGCTGCCGCCTGTGTGACAGCAGCCTCCGCTAAGAGCGAGGCCTCCATAAATCTAGAGGGATTAAAGAAACTCCAGCAGTGGGTCGCCTCCAAATTAAACCCGGGCAGAAACCACTTAATAGTCCATAGGGGAGAGTGTGGGAGGGGGTTAGGGTGTGTAGGGGGCAAAAACAGTGGGAAAAAACCATTCATTTCATAGAGAGTATACGTAAATACAACTTCATAAATAAATAGATATAAGTCTTTCAGATGAATAGTACACACTGACATTCACAGATAAATATCAGCTGAACTCTTTAAAATCTCTTTTTATTAAATCTCTATTTGCTTTTCGATCAGTTTACTGAAATGTGTAATTTTCCCATAACTCTTCGGCAAGACTCTCGGGCTTTTGGCAACTTTCATCTCACAAGTAAAACCGTAGAGCTGCATTTTCACTCCTGACAGCACAGATCCTGATGTTGCACACTGAGACACATTTCAGAGGGTGTATGTTTATATTCAGGAAGCTTCATTTTCTCTCATCTTTTTCTTTTTCCATTTCACTGGCTTAGGCTACAGTGAATACTGTCTCCTGGGACACAACAGCCAATGTAGAGTTCCTGCATGTTATTGGGTTTTGAGAGCCAGTGCAACATGTGTACATGTCTCTGCTTTCATTTTTGATCATAAGCAATAATCTAAATTACATATTTTATAGACTGGGATTTTCATTCTATCCCTATCTTTTCTACTACCAGTGATGTTTCATGGAATGCGACTGAAAGGCTCCTGCTTCTCCTTGAACTTTCATTCCTTCAAACCTATCCTACTCTTCAGGCTCAAGGTAGTGGAGGTGGATGAGGAACAAGAAGCAATGGTCCACGAGCTTCTATTTCTGCTCATTCATTTCTCTCCAGCTCCTTTGGGAACCTTTGTTGGCACACACACCGCTGTTTGTTTGAGCTGCTCCACAATACTCCCACTCAGCAGGAGAAAACTCCTAAGGGGTGTTGGATTGCACCTTGTGGCTTTCCTTTCCCTCTCTTCTCTCTCTTTGGCGTTGTGAGGCAAGCAGAGCAGGGCAGGGCAGCACCCTGAGGATAGTGCATAGACTAATCAGCTCTTGAGGGCTAGACTAGGCCCAGTGTTGCACATGAAAGCACTGGGAAAATGGACACTAGATCTTTGGTTCCTTGCTAAGGTCTGATGACTTAATCTGACTGCCTGTGTAAACGGAGATAGGAGAGAAGGGAAGCCTGAATGTAGCATGTAGATCATAACTTAATCGTCGACATAAGCATTATGCTTCTGACACCTTCTTTTAATGCATTATTTCAATCTCTTAACCCTTAGATGTATACATGAGTCAGGGTTAGAGTTAGGGAGGGCTAATGTAAAAAGACAAACTCCAGATGTTATATGAAGAAAGTCTAACGCAGCATTTCTCAAACCTTTTCTGTCAGGCCCCCTTCAGAGGACGAAAAAATTCGCCCCACCCTCCAATATTACAGAACGGTTTCTAAGGTACTATTTGTCTCCGAGTTCCAGGATTACGTTGTCTTCAGGTCTCCTCCTACTTGAATTTCTTCGGCATCTCAGCAAATTGTCATCAGATTTTAGAGCTGTCTGCAGTACAGAGTGTGGCATGTTTGTCTGAGGGGTGGGATATTGAACCAACCATGCAACCAGTGGACAACTCACTTTACCACCTGAGCCACTGCCGCCAACGTAGGAAATGCATGTGTGATGGTGAGCCAGCACTCATGATACTAGAAACAGAGGTAGCTCGATGGAAATCTGCCATCATTCATTTCATTTCATCCTGTGTTTTCCTCCAGTGACATGTTAAAAGGTCTGCTGTAAGAACATACTATTGTTTTAAATAGCTGTAAACAACAGCTGGTAGAAGGAATCGAACAATGCTCATAGTGTAACATGAGTGGATAGTCACATAAGTGAAGTGTGTTTTCATGAGCGTTTAGCTCGTTCAAACTTTCTGGCATTTATTAAATTGTCACATGTGACAAATTCAAAAGTGGGAAAAAGAAACACTAGAGATTTATTTCCAAACAGTAATTGACCCAGTCCCGTCTATGACCTGAAAGAATTCACACATAATTGTTTCAGTGTGTTTCAGCTGTGTCTGTTTATTGGAAGTAAACAACAGTTTGAGGGGGGAAAGGTCTTGAAATTCAATATTGTAATTGCTTGACATAATTCCATCTGCTTAACGTTTCCTCAGGATCCTTGATCCAGTTTCACCAGTTTAACAAATCACAACATCTTTAAGAGCAGGAGTCAATTGCCGGTATAATTAGGTAATTAATTTCACCTGCTGTTTTCTGCAGAAAATGCTCAGAGATCTGCAGTCTTGCAGACATTAGGCAGGAAAGGGGAAAAAAAAGAAAAATATATTATGCAATGGATACTGTCTGTGCACTTTGCTACTTCCTGTTACATTTCATAATGTACAGTATAATATAGTATATTATCATTATTGATCAGTGTGTACTCAACCCCTATTAATGTGTCTATCATTTGTCTTTCTTCTACTCTTGTCTTATTCCGTTTTTTGTACTATATCCGATTATATGTCATTTTGCTTAATATTATTTAGTGATTTATGTGAACTGGCTTCTTTCTTCTTTCCTTTGAGATTGTGAAATTGCTTACTATTTACACTGAGCAGGTTTAAGTTTAATAGTCAATATGTTCAAATTTAATGTACAATTATTCTACATTACCTTAAGTTTTGCTTCTATATTTGTACAGAAATGCATTTAACATACATCAGTTGGGAGGCAGAGGTAAGGCAGAAGTTGCTCAATGACATGTCCAGGTCAGAGAAAAGAAAAAAAAAAAGGAATCTATGGGATAAAACACAGAACAGTTAGCCATTTAGAAAAATAAATGACATTGAAAAGAAAATATTAAATTGATATATTTGTAATTGAACAACTTGTATTGGCAATAAAAAAAAACAACTCTTAAACTTTTGTTGCAAAATAGCACACAGACAACTCTTTTTTTTTCTTCATGGCTTTTTTCAGGCTGTTCTGTTGTTGTTGTTTTTTTGAACAACATCAGTATTTTTTCAGTGTTCTCTGTTTTCAGTTGCAACTTTCTGTAGCTCTCTTGGCATGGCGGGGCGTGTGATTTACATAGAATTTGCATATCAAAGAGCTCCCGTTGTCCTCCCACAGAAGAGGTCCAAAATATCTGATGGTCATGTGATACTCAGAGACTTCAGATAGGTCCCACAACTCAGAGAGAGTTGACTTGGTAATTTGCACTCAATATATTAACTCACTGACATATAATAATTGTGTAACACAGAGACGTGCATGTAGCGGTTTTATAGTAAGTGAACCTGCCTGTATTTGCAGAATACTCTGAACAGCTCATGTTTCTGTTTTGTACAACCCACAGCCCAAATGTTTCAATGATAAAATGTTGATTCTGCTTACTATAGATATTTTAATATTTACAGCTCTAATTTCCATGTTTTAATCCATATCAGTTTGCAGTTTAATTGTAAATGGAATTTTTATCACATGACTGTTAGTTGCAGCCAAGTCTCTGGTGGCTTCTAAATTCTTTCTTTTTCACGTGATGTGTTTTATACAAACACTGTCTTTTTGTTGATTTTTTTTTTATTGAGACACAGTGAATGAAGTTATTTTGATTAAAAGAAATGCTGAGATTTGGTTCAATTTCCTCCTGAAATTGAAAGTCAGACATGATAAGGCCAAGGCAATAAGTACAACATTTTGTTGTTTTGACTGTTACTGTCTCTTAGAAATGCTTTACCTCTGGAGAGTTTTAAAGACATGTCTTTCAAACCTGACAATAGGTTTTAGTCTTAGATTAAAAGAAATTTTTCAAAATTAATTTTGGTTAGTTGCACACTTTTTCAGATTTGTATGTATGTTTTGGTCAGTGTGCATTGTATTCTATTTGTTCTGGCCTTTAAAAGGTGAGGCACAGAGAACATGACTTTGTTTCTACAAAACTGTGGGGTGGGAAAGTTTTTGGACTTGCAACAGTTCCAGGAAAATTGTGTCTCGTCCACTTTATGGCACAACACAGAGATTGACACACTACACAGCAACGCAAGAATTTGGTAAGTGCTTTCGTCAGTTTTCATAACGAGGCCACTGTTGCCAGCTCTGTATGGTATTTTCATTTGATGGCCGTGGCTCAGTATTAGAGCAGGCAGAGTTAGGCCCCTCAAAGGCAACGTTCACACTTTTGAGCCATTAGCCCCGAGTGGTGCATCAGACTTCTCTTTAAAGGTGCTTTGCATCTGTTTTCTGTTTAAATGTCATAAATGTGAGGTGAATATATGCCAAGGTCATGACAGACAGATGGTGCCTTAATGATTTTCAGAGTTTGAGTCAGGCGGTGGAGCAGGAAGTGCACAAGGCCTGCTTAGGCTCTTGCCACAGTGCCCTTACTATGGCTAACACAGGCTTTTTCCTCCCTGGAAGCCCAAATGCTCATTTTAACCTTCAATGGACAAATTGTCTTTCTTTTCCCTTCCTGTTAGGTAGGAGTTGGGTAAACTATGTTCAAATTGCAGCATATTCCACCAATATTATTTACATGGCTGTCACTTCAACTTGCTGTGGGGCCACTCACAACCCTTTTTATTTCCATTTTTGCTGACAGCTCTGGGCTCATCCCTGAACTGTCATAATTTGCTGTTCTGCTTCTCTGTGCTCTGTCTCTCTCGCTGAGACGTGCTGTGGCTTCCCCCTCACACACACAGGAATACACACATGCCGACTGTATACCTAATTTCTCTTAACTGTTGTTTTTCTGTCGCTTTCTCACAGTTCCTCCTTCTGCCAATCTTTTATTCCAAGTCTTCGCAACTCATTTTGCCTCTGTGGACGTGTGTGTGTGGGCGCTGACATGAAGTGATGGCAGGAAGGTGAAAGTTGAAATACTTATGAAAAAGACACCAGCTGTTACAAGATGTGGCTTTACAAACATGCCAGAATAAAGCCCTACCGCTAAATCTGTTCTAAAAAGAAATGAATAACGTGATCACAGACGACACAGTAAACTTTTGAATTCTTATCTATCACTGCAAATCATCATAGTGCTGACTTTCACTTCTTAGCTAAGGGAGGAGCCAGAAAGATCACAAACTGCCCTAGAAACTGGTATCCCTCGCAGGTACCACTCATGTAGCAGTGATGTCTTTTTATAGTCATTTTTTTTTCTCCTTGAACTACAGAAAATGTTCCCACTCACCTCCTATGAGCCTCTTGGAATCATAAGGCCATCTTGTTTTTGCTTCTCCATTCGTAGAGAAACAGAAGGAAAATGGCAAAAAAAAAAAAAAATATATATATATATATAATACTAACACAGGAGGAGGGCGAAAAACAGAAGTGACAGGTGAAGGAAGAAGACAAGCATTTGCACTGTTCGTGCAGCAGGACTGTTGAGATCTGAGGTGCATGCAGACGTCTTTGCCGGCCCCATCGCCTATGGAAATGAAAACATTCCACATGGCTGTGGAGATGAAGTGAAAACCCAGGGGTGAAGCCTGCTGCGTTTGTCTCCTGCTCTCTCTACCCTCCAGGTGTGTGAGGTGCAACAAAGCCTCTCCAAGCCCACCACCCCTTCCACTTGTTGTCAGTGTCCCGGGAGTTGACTGACACTGACTGACGGCTGGTATGCTTTTGAATCGCATGCTTTTACTTATTTATAAATTTATATATTCACGCTTTAGTGATGTCTCCTGCTCAGACATCCAGGTTGTAGCTTGAGGCACACATTCAAAAGTCATCACATGTGTTTGGTGTGTTCATTATGCTGTTTTGTGCTGATTTGTTTATCTCTGCTAAAATTTGACAGAACATCAAAAGCTAACATGCTTCGTATTTGTGCACAGTTAAAATTAACTTTTCAACCCCACACAGGCGCACAGACATTTAAAGACACAGACAGGCCCGAACCGACCAGCGTGCCGTGAGGCATTTGTTCAGACTACTTGTTGACACCATCACTTGTCCCAAATGGCAACAAACACTACTGTTCAAAGGTTTGGGGTCTCACAGACAATTTCATGTTTTCTATGAAAGCTCACACTTTTATTCATAATGCTAACATAATTGCACAAGGATTTTCTAACCATCAGTTAGCCCTTAAAAATGACTAGCTAACACAACATACCGTCTCACGGGGATTCGTGAAACTGTCACCTAAGTTTTAGTTTCGGTTTCGTGCGCACCAACACGATTTCGTCATGTTTTTCGTGCCGCTCACCACGAAATGTTTTTCGCTGTGGTAATCACATCTGAAAGTGGTTTATACCGGCGGATTCATGACGATCTAAGCTGTCCATCGGCGTATACTGCTTGTGTGATTGCGTTTGCGGCCGCCGGCCACCGGACATTCTTGAAATTCCTATGCAAATTGGTAAGTGTACCACCGGCTTATGGTTAGGTTATGGTTATGGTTATGGTTAGGATTATGGTTAGGGTTATGTTTAGGAACGATGTCATGCAAAATATAGCGTTGGATTCGCCACGGTTTTACATTAAAAATATAATATACACATTCTTTTGAAATACGTTCTGAGTGGCACGAAAAGTCCGCCGTTTAAAATACATTGGTGCGCATTTCGTGGTGAGCGGCACGAAAAACATGACGAAATCGTGTTGGTGCGCACGAAACCGAAACTAAAACTTACGTGACAGTTTCACGAATCCTCGTGAGATCGGGCTGTACCATTAGAACACAGGAGTGATGGTTGCTGGAAATGTTCCTCTGTACCCCTGTGTAGATATTACAAATCAGCTGTTTCCAGCTAGAATAGTCATTTACCACATTAACAATGTCTAGATTGTATTTTTGATTCATGTAATGTGAACTATCACCTTAGGGCTTACTCTGGGGGTTCAGGCATATGGGTTCAGTAAAGTGTCTTGAGACAATTTGAACTGTAATCGACGCTATTTAAATAAAATTGAATTGAACTGAAATATCTTCTTTGAAAAAAAATGCTTTTCTTTCAAAAAATAAGGGCATTTCTAAATGACTCCAAACTTTTGAACAGGTGTGTATAAGTTTGAAATGTGCTATTGTAGAGCTCAACAATTAGCAACTGTGCTATAACGCCTACCATCAGTACAAATAAATAATTAACCTCAAACATTTGGTCAAATCAAGCAATAATCTTGAAGACCGGGTGAAGCTGATCTAAGTTGGGTCAACTAGCAGATTCACCTTAGTTTAATTTCTAATTAAATCATTTTTGATACCCTTGTTTTGGAGGATCATGGTGGCAACTTCTGAACCTGATAACGCTGAATTACTGAAATCTCAGGGGGCATCTGTAGAACACTGCAGTTTTACAGAGATTATAGAGTTTCAGGCTGATAAAGATCACGAGAGCTGTATATTTAATACCTTTTCTAGAATAGAATAGGTCTTCATTGCCATTGTTACAAAAAGAAACAATGAAAATCAGGTTGGCACTCTGTATTAGCAGCATTGAAAGATAAATTATATAAAGCAATAATAAACACAGATTTAAATATATATATATATATACAGTGGGTACGGAAAGTATTCAGACCCCTTGAAATTTTTCACTCTCTGTGTCATTGCAGCCATTTGCCAAAATCAAAAAAGTTCATTTTATTTCTCATTAATGTACACTCAGCACCCCATCTTGACAGAAAAAAAAAACAGAAATGTAGAATTTTTTGCAAATTTATTAAAAAAGAAAAACTGAAATATCACATGGTCAGAAGTATTCAGACCCTGTGCTCAGTATTGAGTAGAAGCACCCTTTTCAGCTAGTACAGCCATGAGTGTTCTTGGGAATGACGCAACAAGTTTTTCACACCTGGATTTGGGGATCCTCTGCCATTTTTCCTTGCAGATCCTCTCCAGTTCTGTCAGGTTGGATGGTGAACGTTGGTGGACAGCCATTTTGAGGTCTCTCCAGAGATGCTCAATTGGGTTTAGGTCAGGGCTCTGGCTGGGCCTGTCAAGAACGGTCACAGAGTTGTTCTGAAGCCACTCCTTTGTTATTTTAGCTGTGTGCTTAGGGTCATTGTCCTGTTGAAAGGTGAACCTTTGCCCAGTCTGAGGTCCTGAGCACTCTGGAAGAGGTTTTCCTCCAGGATATCTCTGTACTTGGCCGCATTCATCCTTCCTTCAATTGCAACCAGTCGTCCTGTCCCTGCAGTTGAAAAACACCCCCACAACATGATGCTCCCACCACCATGTTTCACTGTAGGGATTGTATTGGGCAGGTGATGAGCAGTGCCTGGTTTTCTCCACACATACCACTTAGAATTAACACCAAAAAGTTCAATCTTGGTCTCATCAGACCAGAGAATCTTATTTCTCATAGTCTGGGAGTCCTTCATGTGTTTTTTGGCAAACTCTATGCGGGCTTTCATGTGTCTTGCACTGAGGAGAGGCTTCTGTTGGGTCACTCTGCCATAAAGCCCTGACTGGTGGAGGGCTGCAGTGATAGTTGACTTTGTGGAACTTTCTCCTATCTCCCGACTGCATCTCTGGAGCTCAGCCACAGTGATCTTTGGGTTCTTCTTTACCTCTCTCACCAAGGCTCTTCTCCCACGATTGCTCAGTTTGGCTGGACGGCTAGGTCTAGGAAGAGTTGTGGTCGTCCCAAACTTCTTCCATTTGAGGATTATGGAGGCCACTGCGCTCTTAGGAACCTTGAATGCTGCCGAAATTCTTTTGTAACCTTGGCCAGATCTGTGCCTTGCCACAATTCTGTCTCTGAGCTCCTTGGGCAGTTCCTTCGACCTCATGATTCTCATTTGCTCTGACATGCACTGTGAGCTGTAAGGTCTTATATAGACAGGTGTGTGCCTTTCCTAATCAAGTCCAATCAGTTTAATTAAACACAGCTGGACTCCAATAAAAAAGCAGAACCATCTCGAGGAGGATCAAAAGAAACGGACAGCATGTGAGTTAAATATGAATGTCGCTGCAAAGGGTCTGAATACTTATGATAAGACTATTGCAATTAAGCATAAATATCCCATTTGAGCATGAATATTGCACTTTTAGGCATCTTAATGTTGCATACATTGTACTTTATCCAGCAGAAGGATTTGAAGTCTGATTCACAGCACAAAATTTATTTGACAGTTACTCATAGTTAAATTGCTGCTTAAAATTCTACATTGTAGCAACCAGCATCAGAATTACATCACCATATTCATTCCAGTTTGTCTCAGTGACCACTAACAATAATCAATTAATTCAATCCTAACTTTCCACATATTCCGTGCAGTTTGACAGCAAACTCCACAAATAAAACTACTCGTGTGTGTCTCAGAAATGCCAGTGTGTGGTTCAAAGCAAAAGAACAGCAGCTTTACCTTGGCATCCGACTGCGTGTAAAGTCTGCGTTATTGTACCTGCTTGAAACCACCAAGGAGCTTCTTTTGCCGTTGGTGTCAGCAGCAGAATTCGTGTACTGAGTATTAGCTTGTCTGAGTTTCCCTGAGGCCTTTACAACAAAGCAGGATTTGCGGTTTTATCAGAAAAATGTACTGACATTGACTTAATATCTGCTCAACATGGAGCTTTTAATTATTGGTTTGATGCAGGACAGTTTATTTTATTTTGTTAGTAAAACCTGACACTGTCCACAGTGCTCTGATCTTCTCATCAACACAACATTAGTGTCTGTATAAAATATTAATTCTCATGCTGTACATATGAGAAAAAGCAAATAATCCTAATTCTGTTTATAATTTGTTTATTTTTTTTCTCTTCACAAAACAAAACTAACCAACAGAAACAATCTGAAAGTCCCAATAAGAATAGCATTAAAGTACCAGACCAATAAGCAGCATCAGTAAATTTAATAGTCCTATTAAAATCTTAACAATTACCATCCCTACTTACAGCCATAAGAATATAACTAAATGTGAAGTTACTGAATTCATCTTCTACATTACCATAGAAATAGCTTGATTATTTTTACTGGATAATTCACTCATTAAATAATTTGTCTTTTGGTGAGCAGCATTAAATGACAGCATCTGTAATTTTGATGTACAATCTTGTGATAATCAAATGAATCTTGAATTTTAAATAAGAAACCTACAATTACATCAAAGCAACTTTGCACAAAGTGACAGTAATTGGTACTAAGGTTTCAGCTTGAAATATAAATGTTGTAATTGGTATTTCTCCTGCTAGATTCTTATTAGTCATATGAGAGAGTGTGGGCAATACCTATATACCCATTTGGCCACTGAGGTTGGAAGAACTGTTGATTTTGAGTTTAATTCTTATCCATGCTCTGTATGATGGCCCAAGAGTAATCCACTACGATTAGCAAGTTTTGGCTAAATATGTTCTGTTAAGACATGAGAGCCAAAGCTAGTAAAAAAATGGTACTCTGACACTTTTGGAGAGCCATTCTTAAACCAACAGGAACATCAGGAAAAACACCGAGCCATTGAATGACAATTCTTCTTTTTTTTTTTTTTTTTGACTCTGTTAGCTTTGCCTCCCACAGTGCAATTCAGCCAGTGCAGTGGGGCCAGATTTTGAGTGGAGCCTCACCGTTCCTACTTAAATCCATATTCTAGCTAAAGGATAAAAGTTAATGACCTTAGCAACTCATTTTCTAGGGGACCTGTCTTTGGCGTGTCTTCTTTGAAGATCACCCTGCAGCTCAATGGGACAGAACAGACGAGAAGAGCCACTCTGCTGTGGAATGTATAATGACATCTACTGTTATAGCCCAGAATGGTTATAGGCCATAAAATTGCAAGAGCTCATCTAGAAGATCCACGGTCAAAAGGAAATGAATGTGTGTGGTCAAGAGTAGGACAGTCATCTGCTTTGCCGTCTGTCTGTCCATCTGTTTCACTTCCTCTTGGTTATATATGCATTAAACCAATGTCTACCTCGAGACTCCTATAAAATGCAATTGCAAACCGAATCGAGGACAGTTCTGTCCAAAAATTATCACCCGCAATGTTCTTCCCTTTTGTTTTAAACATCTTTGCGGTTCAAAAGCATAAACTATATGCTTCACTTCAACTTCTGGGGCTCGATTTCAAACCTCTCACATCTACTTCAGCCCTGTTTGTGACTGGCTTGTATTTACAGTACAGTATGAATCCTAATGTTAAGTCTCCCTTCTCTTGTACCTAATGTGGCCTCAGTGTATTATGTCAAAATATCAACGGTTGTAAATCAGAGTTCCAGAGGCAGTCCAAGGAGGCTGAAATTAAATCAGCGTTTCCTCCCAACAGCACAAAAACTGAAACTCAACACCAGGATGCCTGGAAACACGCACATACAGTATATGCACTCTGAGTTCGCACATTCAGAGCTGTTAGCTCCAGCTACCTTAACCCTGACTGTTGAGTTGGGTGCGAGCCAATGCTTTTAGTCATAGACCCAAATTTTCACCTCACTCCCTCTTTCTTCTGTTCTGAGATATAGCCTTGGCTGAGCTCCCAAACTTAAATGGTTGATTTGCTGTGGGTTAACTGGAGAATGGGAGGGTGAAGTCATATATATTCTGTGTGGGGAGGTAAGCTGAGTGGTAGATCAATTTGGGAGAATAAAGAAGGAGCCAGATGGCCGCTGGATCTCAGTCCAAAACAGATGGGGTAAAATAGCAATAGAAGAACTGAATAGGTGTGTCATGAAAAAGGTATTTTTTGCCCATAAAGTTTAAATATGAATTGCGCATGACTGTATTTCAGTTTGATGTGATAAAAACACCGGGAAACACTTGAAATGGTGTCTCGCCGAAACAAAAGCAAAATGTGTTCTCACGCTGGAGCTGAAAAATCAATATAGACTTCATAACTTTCCTGTACATGTTTGATTGCAGCAAGGCATGTGAAGAGTGTGCTATCTGTAAGATACAAACTTGATGCATGATGTAAAAATAACTGTCGAGACCAATTACACTAATCGCACATCAGCTCTCATTGGGAGAGGTGAAATCTCAGGGCTTTGGTTCTGTTCAATTAAACTGGAGCAGCTCGTAAACCACAGCAATCAAACGCTCAATCAATAACAGCCCAGACCTCGTCTCTCCAGGCCCACAGTCACGGGCTATCGGGCCTCTAAATCAAAGTGTGTTCATGCATCTGCTTGGGAGTGACAGAGGCAAAATAGCAATAGGGGAGGGGTGAAACCACAGGCTTGTGTTAGCCTGGTGGCACGAGCCAGAGTTGCCGACTTTCACCCATAAACCTTTGCAAAGCGGGAGAGAGTCATGCTGATAAAGAGCTACAGCTCTAGGGATGAAGGACAGGCCGACCATCAGCAAACTCGCACACGCACACACACACACACGCACACACACATACACGCACACGCACACACATAGTCAGATCCACATTAACTTTAACCCCAGCACCATTACCGCTGTGAAGTACCATTAAGAGCCAGACGTGAGGCCAAGGGGAACAGATATTACTAAACTGTCTCCTCCTCTCAGTCTGCAGCTCATGTCATGATTCTCTAGCTGACAGAGGAGGAACAACTGAAATGATGGAGAAGGGCAACGATGCTGGGGCATTTTTATGAGGTTGATCAGTTATTTGTAGGGCACTTAACTTGCCTCATAATTAAGAGTTTGTTACTTCAATATGGCCCTGGGAATTTTTTATTTACATGTCACCCAAAGTGCCAGATTCCAGATGTCAGACACACTACCGGTGACAGTGACTCTGAACATTACCATGGACATAGCATTTTCAATTGCAGAGTAAGTGAACAGCAAAGAGAAATTACTGACATTCAGGCCAGGGCTGGAAAATATTAATGATTAAGAGTTTCAGTCATGGCAGAAACTGCTGACAAGAGTTTACCAGCAAGGCTGCTAGTAATTGGTGATGAATGAGATTTTCCAATCGTGAATCCCCCCATCCCAACTCTACTAAATCCCATTTATTTCATATAACTCAAGAATCAGATTTTTAAAAAAATCTTTATTTATTTTAATAATAACATTTGAAAAAGAATTTTAATATTGTCTTATTCTCTGTAATTTTTCTTTCCCACTCCAAAAGTATAAATGTCAACTGGATGTGTTCTTCAAAATGTCACAAATTAATTTCTAGTTAGATAAGTACTGTTATTTTGTTATTGTTGATTTCTTTTCTCCCATAACATGATAAAGATATATCTACCTAAAAATACATGAATTAAGCCTTGTCATGTCCTTACAGTTACCATACACCTTTTGTCTTCTGGGGTCAAAATGACTCCGCCTGGACTGATTGTTATTTAAAGCATATAATATGAATTATCAATAAGTCTGTGTTACACCTTTTGTCTGACTTCAGTCCAACTCATTACCACAAAATGGTCCCTTCATTTTGAAATTTAAGGCCCAATAGACCTTTTTCACATAAAAGTGTATAGTACAACAAAGGATTTTAGTTGGGCTCAGAACGACCCGAGGACAACAAAAGGGATAAATTACACGATTGAGGCAAAACATTAGAGAAATAGTCAGGCATTGCTGTAGTGGGAAATCATAGAGCATTATTTAAAACCTTACTGCAAATGCTGTTCGTGTAGATGATATGAGTTCAGGGTCTATTGTTTAACCCTTAGAAATCTTTTTTTTTTTTTTTAAAGTTACACTGAGGTCCTCAAGGACAAAAATGTCCACATCAAATACAATGCCAAAAAAAATGAATTTTATTTTTCACATTCAATGACTTAGCTCTTTTAATCAACATCAGTCCTGATCATAAATACTGTATTACAATATTCATTCATTTTCAGGTTTTTAAATCTTTCAATTCCAGTATTTTTACATGATGTCATGGTCAGGCTGGCAGCTGCCCGTTCTGGTTAGCGCCCTCTCTCTCTCCCCTGCTTTCCCTTTGTTTCCCTCCTTAGGTCCCCTTCATTGAATAATTGTGGCGGCAGGTGTCCCTCATCCCTAATCATCAGGAGCAGGTGGAAGTGCAGCCAATCAGCCTCACTCCTCCTGCAATAAAGAAAGATGCCACTCTCCACTCAGTACCAGATTGTGACACAGCCTGTACAGTTGCTTGTGTTCTTCAGTTTCAGTGCAGTATTTTGCCTAACCTCCAGTAACTCTGATTGTCCTCTTTCACTGCAGTTCCTGACCCACCTGCTCCTGTCTGGTTCAACCTGGATTTGCCGTTTACAGTTTGCCTTTGTGAGCAATTAGCTGGAGCTGCCTTCACCACCTGGTCATCCACCTACACCACCCTGCCGCAGCAACCTACGCTGGACCGAGCCACAGCCCAGTCTGAGCATCGACCAACGATCAGAGCCCGAGTTTGTAGTTATTGGCTGTGTCCGAAATCACATACTAACGTACTACATACTACATTCTCAATGAGAACTGTGAACAAACAAGTTTGTACACAGTTGATAGCCCTATCTGGCAATTGTTAGAATCTATATTATGGCAAGAACCAATCAGCTAAGTAAAGAGAATTGACAGTCAACCATTACTTTAAGAACAAAAACCATCAAGTGCTATGATGAAACTGCCTCACATGAGGACCGCCCCAGGAAAGGAAGACCAAGAGTCACCTCTGCTGTTGAGGATAAATTCATCCAAGTCACCAGCCTCAGAAATGGTAAGTTAACAGTACCTCAGATAAATACCACACAGAGTTCTAGTAGCAGACACATCTCTTCAACTGTTCAGAGAAGACTACCATCAGGCCTTCATGGTCAAATAGTTAAACCATTACTAAGGAAAAGCAACAAGCAGAAGAGACTTGTTTCGGCCGAGAAACACAATGAATGGACATTAGACCAGTGAAAATCTGTTTTGGTCTGAGTCCAGGTTTGAAATCTTTGCTTCCACCCGCTGTGTCTTTGTGCAATGCAGAAAAGGTGAATGGATGATCTCCACACCATGAAGCATGTAGGAAGAGGTGTGATTTTTTTATTTTTTTCCCCAAGGCACGATATCTTTAAAAATGCCAAAAACAACTATAGCAGAGACATAAACTGTAAAAACAAGTAGAACTTTTGAATTTTAAATTTTTGGTCTTTGAACTACTCTGCTGTGAAAGGTGATGGTTCCATCGGGGGGGACGACAAAAAAAGCTGAAAACATCACTTAACTACAAACAAACACCTGTCACCTGACAAAAATTGTGGCACTGTTTGGCTGAACTTCAAGGTGTTTGCTCAGAGCAAAGAGGAGACAAGCATGGAGACAAATTGAGAGTAAAATAAAACAATGATTCATAAAATAAATGCACTATGCTTACAAAACGGCCTACAGGGGAGCAAGTTGTCAACAAGTTGTCGGATGACGCATTCAGCATGATTAGACCATTGTAGAAAAGCTTTAGTTTATAAAATAAGCAAACATAAAAAAAAAAAAAGTAGATTTTATTTCATTATTTTCTAGATTTGGCAATGGCTACAGGCACTTGAAAAGATGTTGGACTTATTAATTACATCTATCCTTTTTTTTTCTTTTTATAAAATAAATTCTTAAATCATGACAAAAATGTAACTTTCTTCCTTCAGTTGTGTTATACAGCACACAATAAATTTTGACTTCTCCCTACTTCTAGCCGTGGTTCTGATGTTTCTGCAAATGTGCACGGTTTCAAATTGCCATGAAAAATGAGTCCACAGTGAGGACAAATGTGATAGAAGCGAAAAATAGTCAGAAACTGCTTGGATTTCAGAGGGTTAAACACAGAAGCTAAAGAGAAGATATTTTATACTGCGTATCATCTTGCAGTGTCTATCCAGCTACATCTCCACAATAGTATAAAACCCAAAATACCCGTAAGATAAAACTGAAAAAAAAATGTTTGTTTATTCCAAACAACAGCTCTCCTGGGAAATTATTCTTGTTGGGAGGAAGAAGTATAAATAATCACAGATCAAGAGTGGCACAGAGTACGTAAATATAAAATCAGCTCTTGCTTTGTTCCATGGAGATCAGGTGGCAGATGTGTACGTCGATGAATACTACCTAAACAGTATCTTCATGTCATTATTTACTACTGGCATGCTTCACATGTATAGCACACATACAGCATGCAGATTTAGTCGGCAGACGTCTCCCCTGAGTAAACATTAGTTCCAGTGTTCTCCCCAGCGATGAGATCAAAGAGCTAAAGCTGACATATGTTTTGCTTGATTCCTGATAAGGCATAGAGCAGATATGTTTTCATGCTTCATCTAAAGAGCTTTCTCATCTAATCATAACCCTGGTTGTTTTAAACACACAAGCAAGTGGATAGTATCATTTACTTAGCATTATGTAGAGACGTGCTTTAGAGGAAATCATAGCACTAAAACAGCCTTTATCAGAGCCATTATTGACCTCAAGATCAAATTCTTCACGAGTCTCTGTTTAGTCTTGTGTGATGTTACTTTTGCATTTCACACTTTCAACTGTGATAGAGATTATAAAATCCTGTTTTGGGCCATGTTGTAAACTGGACGGGAGTGGTTATTTGAAATATACTGAAAGTAAAAAATGCTTTGATGGAGATCAGTCTTAATCATTATTTTTTCAGATGTACATGCTCATTCTTGGTAGCATCATAAGGACACAGAGCATATTCAAAAATGTGTGTATGCTAATGATTCTCAGCTAGACGGCTCTGTTTCGTCTCATGATCTAAGTCCAGTAAGCAAGCTGGTAAACCTTGCAGAAGATATCACTGACTGGATGTCACGTTTTTTTCCACAACCAAACAATGACTAAACTGAAATACTAACAAGACATACTATATTCACATATAGATTTTAGATTTACTTTCATGACCGGCTCATTGTATTCTAAAGATAATCTTTCTTGGTGCTGAATTTTCAAAGTTCATTTAAAACAACTCAGGGCATCTCACTCTACAGGATATTATTAGGATTTTGCTGACAGAAGGGGCAGAATGCCACCTTACCCTGTTCTGATAGCAAAGCAGATGGAAGCAAAATGGAGACTGTTGTGGTGATCAAAACAGTTTGCCAGTTTGCAGGAACTAGAGGTTCACCTATTAGTTTTCTTAACAGCTAACATTAGCTTCAAGGTCTGAAATGTCTAGTGTTGCTTGGCAACAGTATTCACTGCTCCGGATGACAGCAGGAGAATCATGACCATCCCCATTGTAACTCATAAATATCAAACATGCTTAATAATAAACACATATGACAAGTCAATCGATAACTACTGTAGTCTGAACCTGGCTTTAAAGATATCACCACCAGGCGAACCAAGCTTTGATGTTTGACTTGCATTTTGCATCCTACATCACTTTAGTGTGGAATTTCCCAAATTTCTTAAATGAATGCCATCACCTGGTCAGTTGAGGAAATCCATACACTCAGCTAGAATGTATGACTGATTCTTTGTCTATCATACATCAAACCTCTGTGCATTTTAACATGTTTGCCATTGCAACATTACAGTGAATTCAAATTAAAAGTTAAAAGCTTTCAAAGCTGAAAACATGTGTCCATATTCATTCAGAGTTCATAAATCCTAAAAAATATCAAATCCATCACATTGGCCATGTTAAAATTATCATCTTTCGTGGGTAGAGAGGAGGTA
The DNA here is from genome assembly GCF_021347895.1 of Acanthochromis polyacanthus. Taxonomy (NCBI): domain Eukaryota; kingdom Metazoa; phylum Chordata; class Actinopteri; family Pomacentridae; genus Acanthochromis; species Acanthochromis polyacanthus. The sequence continues at coordinate 16,707,545 of NC_067126.1, read as the reverse complement.
TGGCTCCAAAACCCAAACTGGGAACGGATTCCACAGAGCTGACAACTAAAGGCTCGGTCTCCCTGTTCAGACAATATTGTGCAATAAGGTCTTTAAGATAAGATAGGGCTTGGCCATTAATAATTTAGTATGTGAGATGCAAGATTTTAAATTCGATCATAGATTTTACCAGGACACAATGAAGAGAAGCTGATATGGGAGAAACAGAATTTCTATTGCTGGTTCCTGTCAGAACTCTTCTGCAGTATTTTGTATCATATATATATATATATATATATATATATCCCATTCATATCAAATGCTTAACGGGAAAGACATGACACTGCAACCTAGTGACAACTTCATTTAGCAAAAATAAAAGGATATTTGATGGAAAAAACTGTTCATGCTACCACTTCATGCATCAAAATGAAGGAACTGACTACACTCTTTGACTTTATATATATATATACATACACACAGGGGTGGACTGGCCATCTGACATACCGGACACTGTCCCAGTGGGCCGGTGTCTAGTGGGACTGGCCAACAGGTTTCCCCGGACCTGTAATCAGTAAATTGTAATAACATTTTAAATTTCACGGGTCGCTTCTATTATCCCAGCGCAGCTTTTCTCTGTCATTAAATAGGAAATTATGTCTCAGAATTCACAGAGAAAAGTCTAAAATGTTTGCTAGGTTAGCGTCCCACATGTTCTTTGGTTCAGCTAAAGTTAACTCTCTCCAACTTCTGGATCTCTTGAGTTGCTTGTTAAAATATCTTGCTTGAGGTGCTGAAGCTCAGAAAGTCTGAAATGTTTGTTCCAAATAAGCTCATTCTCAAGTCTTATCTGAATGGTCCTCTTTTGTTTGAACTTTCCCTAAACTTAGGAGTTAATGACAGAGCAGCACATCCAGACTCAGTCTCATTTATATAGAGGTTAAACTTCAGTGTCATTCATTGATGTTGAAGTGCAGTTTTTCAAATGTTTGTTGCACATGCTCCCGACCAAACCAGTCCAGGTGGAAGATGATGTGAAAAGAAATTCCAGAGGATAAATATCACACATTTACATTGGAAATAAATGTCCTTTTATTAGACATTGTCATGCAAAAGTTGGGTTTCCTTTTAATGATGTTCAAATCTTAGAGTTTTGTGTTGATGTTGGTTTCTAAATGTTTTTTCACACTCGGCCCCAAAGATTAAAACCTTCTACGATTCACAAGCTGCAACAATTCACACATTATCAACTATCTTTCTGACTAAATGAAGATAAAAAGTAAAAAACTGCCAGATTCGTGCATCATGAATGTAAATCTTTTTGGTTTTTATGACAGTAAACTGAATATATTTGGGTTTGACATTTTATAAACCAAAACAACTGAATTACTGCAGAAAGCAATCAACAGATTAATGGACAAAGAAAATGTGTTTTCCAACATATATGGCTGAATTACTCCAACATTACAAGGTATATACAATTTAAATTCAATTTTATTGATATAATTACAGGTCAAATTGTCTCAAGACGCTCTATTTTTATATTTTTTTGTCATATTTACAATATGACAAAGTAAGAAATTTAAACCTCTTGACTAATCCAATTTATTATTGGGTTTTTAAGAGACTAATCAAAAATTAAAATAACTTTCTCCACTAAAACTAATAAATATGAGGTCAAACAGAACAGTTTTAAATTCTGCAGTCCCACGACAACAAGAATAAAGTTTCTCAACAAAAACTAAATCTGCTGGTGGATCCCAATAAAGTCCTAATAAATGATCATAAATGTGAGACCTGGGGCCTCATTTATAAAGCTTGCATACGCACAAAACAGGGCTAGTACGCAAAGGTTGTGATTTATAAAAACAAATTTTGCGTGAGACTGTGTGCACCGGTGCGCCAACCTTGATTCTTGATGCTTGCTTACACACAAAACAGGGCGTAAATCACAAACTTTGCGTAGAAAGTGGCGTACGCTGTGTTCGTTGTGATTTCTAAAACAAACTTGGCGTGAGACTGTGCGCACCGGTGCGCCATCTTTGATGCTTGCTTAAGCACATTTTGGAGACAGAGGGAACAGCAGTGCAGGAGGGTGAAGCGGTGAATTGAAACCAGATTGATCTCAAACCTTTATTGTTATCACATATTAGACTTGTAGAGCCGGATAATCATAAACCCTCATTGTTGTAGATGTTCCTATAGTGCGCCATTCGGCCTACGACTGTATTTGCAGAAATATGTTCATATATCAAACTTCCATCTTCAAATGATATAGAGCGGTGAGTAGCACTCATTGATTACTAATTGGGACAAGGAATATGACAATCAGTCCAATCGCTGATCGAGCGCATAAATAGCAGGTGACAACCGTGCGTAATGTGGCACAATGGATGCGCTGGCATTGCTGGAAGTCACATAAATGGTAGATAAGAATGGAGAGAAATTTAAGGGATCACGGGGATTTCCTGGTCCATGATGATGACTGGCTAATAAGCCGATTTAGATTCCCTAAAGCAGTGCTCTTGGATCTATGTGCTGAACTGGGCCCTGTCTTAAACCGATCTATCCGCCGAAACTACGCCATCCCGGTACAGACTCAGGTGCTGACCACTCTGGGGTTTCTGGCGACCGGCTCCTTCCAGCGGGAATTGGCCAACAGGTATGTTTTTTTATATGAAGAATATATGAGGTTACATTTGTTGTCTAAATCCTATCTGGGTCTGATATACAGTTAAATGATGTCCTTTAGGTCTGGGATATCACAACCATCCCTCAGCGCAATAATGCCAGCTGTTTTGGATGACATTATAAACATGACCAGTCAATACATCAGGTTTCCTTACACTGTGGGTGAACAGCCCAACATTAAACGGCAATTTGCAGCAATGTCCGGTTTCCCAAATGTAATCGGCGTAACTGACTGCACACGTGTTGCTGTAAGGGCTCTGAGCGAAAATGAATTTGTCTATGTGAACCTAAAAAATGTACATTCAATCAGTGTACAAAATATTTGTACATCAGACATGATCACAACAAATTTAGTGGCACGGTGGCCTGGGTCAACACATGACTCATTCATCCTGACGCACAGCAGTGTGGGGAAAAGACTGCTCTTCTACTTGTCATCCTTTTAGTCGCTGTTAAATGTCACTCCATCCTCACCGAGTTCAACACCTCTTCATGACAACTTGTTCTGCCTCTCACTTCGAGGAAACTTCAGAAACTTGGGAAAACCTGTCGAGACTCGAAGAACTCGTGGAGACTCGAAGAACTCGTCGGGCGGGGGAAGGTGTGGTGGCGGGAGGTGGGGGAGGCCGCCACCCACCTCCCTGCCTACTCTCCGCCCAGACTCCACCTTGGCTCTGCCCATGTGGTCACTTGGAAACTGCGATGACAAACGGACGACGAAATTATGTTTTTTTTTTATCTGATCTGTAGCTCAATGACTTAAGAGTTTGACTATGGTTGCTGGTTCAAAACCAGACCCTTCTTATATTTTATCAAAATCTTGACAAAGACAAATGCCAGTGATGGGTCTTGAATCTGTGACCTTCCACTTAGTAGTCTCTCTTCTTATCCCCTGAGCTACACACTCAGATATTAATGCTTCTTTTTTTGCCATTTTCGAGTTTTTTTTTTGTTTTTTTTTTTTAACTCCAGTCTCATCTCAACTGTTTTTCTCAGGGGGTTGGACTTCAGCCTTTGTGCTGGAGGGTTGAACCCTCAGTTCCAAGACTTTCCAAAGCCTCGAGACCTCCCGAGTCCTCAGGACCTGAGCTTTCACACAGTCTGAGGGCTGAAATTTTCTCAGTCCCACAGTATTCCTTTGTTAGATTTAACTTTCAGGCAGTCCAAGGACTGATGTCTTCTCAGTTCCTGAGTAGTTTTCTGTTAGTTTGAACCTTTCGACAGTCTGAGGGCTGAAGTTTTAAAAGTTTCTCAATACTCCTCTGTTAGTTTGAACTTTCTGGTTAACAGAAGCCTAAAAAACTTGTGACTATGAATCTTGATTTCACATTTAATTGATTTCACTCACTTCTCAGACCTTGACCTGTGGGTTCTTTAGAAATCCTGAACAAACTTTGATTCTCTTCACTGAACAATAAAGTTTGTGGAGATCAGAAGGTAACATTAGTTTGATCGATGCCTTCAACTACTAGTAGGCTTTATCTGGAAAGCAGTTTTCTGGAATGAGCTCTTGGTAAATCTGTCCAAAATCAAACCAAGAACACAGAACGAGGAAATGTTTGAAGAAACAACTTGATGTTTTCATTTCAGACTAGAAAACGCTTTAAGACCTTTATCTGTTTTTGCTTTTTTTGATCATTTTATTTTCTCTTCTGTTTAATTTGATCTTCTAAAGTCTAACTGGTGTCATTTCAAAGGTTTTCTCTTTAGTTTGATTCTTCTTAAATGCTTAGTTTTACTCTTTTCTCATCTGTTATTCTTTTCTAATGTCTGATTTGATGCTTTCTTTTTAATGTTTAATTGTTGTTTTTTCTACTTGTTTGAAAAATTTCCTTTTCTTTCCCAGTATTTAATTTTTTGATTCAGTCTTTAAGGTTTTTCTTTTTTAAATGTTTTACCACATTTTAATGTTTAATTTTCTTTTTAAATGCTTCATTGTATTTTATGTTTAATTCCTCTTTAAAGTTTTATTGTCTTTAAGATTTAATTTTCTAATTAAACATTTAATTTTTTAAATAAATATTTTGTCTTTAAAGGTTTAATAATCTAATTAAATATTGGGTTTTAAAATGTTTTTCTTTCATTGCATTTTTAAATGTTTAATTATCTAAAATATTTCATCTTTCATATTTGTTTAAAAATGTTTAATTTCATAATGACATGTTTGTTAGTTTCTGTTTAATTATCTAATTATATATTTTGTCTAATATAATTTAATTGTATTTAATGTTTAATTTTCTTTTTAATAGTATTATTGTACTGAATTTTTTTTGCCTTCAATTTAGTTGCCTTTTTAATGTAGTTTACTTCTTTAATCTTTTTTTCTGTTAAGATTTTAACCCCAACCTTAAAAATGAAACAAAACCCTTAAATCACAATGAAAATATTTCTGTTGTCACAATCATGACTTAGTCAATTATTCAGTTTATCACTTCAACTTTATTTGTTTAGCACCTTCCACACAGATGACAAAACTAAACAAGCAAAGAGAAGAAACAACGCTAAAACTATGATTAAAACTCAAAAACATACTTAAAAAAAAGATTTAACATGGTAATAAAATCTGTTGTATCCAAGGGATGGAGGGAGTTTATTGAAGTCTTCTTGGGTTCACACGGTAAATCATTTAAAATAGAAACTTGATCTTCAGTCTAAGGGAACTGGAAACTGCAGAGTGACAGAATAACCAACAATATCTCCTATTTTCTCCTTTAATGAGTCAACTCTTCTTGTGCTTTCAGACCAAAGAACTACAGACTCTTCACAACCTGCTCAAACTCTTGGTACAGGACCTCACCACATGGGTCAAGAAGGTTTCCTTCTCATTTCTACTCTGAAGCGCACCTTCTCCTGCTCAAACTGCTGACAAATGTTTCTGCTGCTCTAAAGTCTGGTCTCCAGAACTTCCTAATAACTCCCGAAGTCTCTTCTGCTGAAGGTTGCTTTGTAGAACTGTTACAGAAAACCTCAAGATAGTCGTCCAAATGAAACCGTACAAAAACCAAACTAGCACAACCCAAACGCTAAAGTCTCCTGCAACCTATCAGAGAACCTCTTGAAACAGAGAATCAGGACAGGAACTCTTACCTTCTGGACAACCAACGTCGGTTTACAAACAAGAATACAGAATGTGTCTGATCAAAAACCTCTAAAGACTCACTACAGCCAAGATAAAGAGACAACTCAGCTGCACCAAATCCACTAATCACTGCACACATTAGCACCATGTGCTAACTGTGGCTAAAGAACCACATTTACCAAGACAACTATGCAGTACAAAGCCCTAAAACACACTAAGAGGCACATTAAAGACAATTTTACTGCAAACCCGGTTCAGTGGTGAAGAGAAGCAGAGGAAATGTTTGACTGCAGCCGAATAAAGCAGGAAGACACTGAGGTGCTCAGGTGTCTAGGGTTGCCGAGGAGGAGCGACACAAAAACAGGATAAATGCTGGTTCCCATGGGGTTAGGCGGCTATTTATTTGAAAGAGTAAGTTTACAAGATAAAATGTGAGCAGAAAAATCAAAAAGTCTGACTTTAGTTCAGCTGAAAATTATATAAAAATTATATAATTAAATATTAGTTTTTGTCTTTTTTTATTGACCAAACTTTGCAGGAAGTAGATGAAGAATAATTAAAGCTCTCATGTAGAAGTCCACCTTTTTTGGGATCCTTGTGGAGAGTTTAATCTTAGAGTTTGTAAAGCTGTTGAGTTTTTAGAGTCAGGTGGATTGTTTTGACATTTAATAACCGAGTCCTGAAATAAAATTACAGTTGTGGATTTCTGTTATTTACTCTGGACTAAACAAGTAACAGCAGCATAAATCTCAAATGTCATTATGAGGAGTCTGGATTGAGATTTCTCACTTGATAATGATCAAAACATGAAATTTGGTTGATTTAAAGAAATATTCCACCTTAAATCTTTGAATGTTGGCCTAAAAGGTTGGTTTCAGGAAGTATTCCACCTACAAGGTCCTCACACATCCATCTTAAGGAACATTCCACCAAAAATCCTTGGAAATGCAGCTAAAATGTTGGTTTAACCGAGTATTCCATCCAAAATCCTCAGAGAGATCTGAGGGGCTTGTTAAAAGGAATGTTCAACCTAAAACCTCAACTAGGGCAGTATATGTAGCCACAACAGAAAGAGGTCCTCTCTGGGTGGAATAACCGCGTCTGAGTGGCTGCTCCCTTTCTGCTCTTATCAATGGAGGGAAAACCACCCTCACCAACCGCTTGATCAAGAACCTTCCCAACTGCTGCATGGTCCATCAGGATGACTTCTTCAAGCCCCAAGATCAGATTAAAGTTGGTGAAGATGGCTTTAAGCATTACTGCTCTGGACATGGACACCATGATGAGTCAGATCTACGCGTGGCTGGAGAACCCGGTGAAGTTTGAGAAGTCTCATGGCGTTAATAACACCCTGGATACAGAAATCGTGCCGAAGTCCGACCACAAGGAGGAGGAGGAGACTCACATCCTCATTCTGGAGGGCTTCCTGCTTTACACCTACAGGCCTTTGATCAACGTACTAAACCAAAGTTACTTTATTTTCATCCCCTATGAAGAATGCAAAAGAGACATATAGCTATCACACTAATTTAGGTTTGACATTATGATGTTCCAGATCTTTGCTTTAATACATTTTCTCAGACTGGACCACTTTGAATTTTAGTTGAATACCCCTGCTCTACTGGATTGCAATTGTTTTTTTCCCCCAACTTGTCAGCAAGTTTGTATAGGTCTCTCGAGATGTTTTTGAATTTTTCTACTGAAAATCCGACCTCTCTGTCAGTTTTTTGTCGTTCAAAAATTAGTGCTTCATTCAGTCAACTGAATTGGCCCAGTTTGGGCCAAAAATGCCAGAGCTGTTTTTTTGCCCCAGGCCACCTATGTATGTATGTATGTATGTATGTATGTATGTATGTATGTATGTATGTATGTATGTATGTATGTATGTATGTATGTATGTATGTATGTATGTATGTATGTATGTATGTATGTATGTATGTATGTATGTATGTATGTATGTATGTATGTATGTATGTATGTATGGATAGATGGATAGATGGATAGATAGATAGATTACTGCTTGAACCATCTGTGCCTTTCTTTGTTGTGTTGCACCTAGAGTTTGAAAAATGGAGACAAAAGGCATTCGTCCTCATGGTGTCACCACTCTTCGAATTCCTTTCCTGAACTGTGCAGATGTTCCACGCAGAGTAGTAACAGCACTGAGCAACAATTATACCTGTTTTTTTTTTTTGATTCTTTGTTTTCCTTTTCTTTCCTTTAAGGTACACATACAGCTGTTTTCTAGCCACTGGCAAAATGTGCCTTGATCCTGATTTGACAAAAAAAATTTCATGGTACAGGCTTCCAAGGACCCCACACAGTCACATAAGAAAAGGACTGAAATGTGTGCCACTTAAAAAAGACATGAGCCTGTAATGAGAAATGAGTATAAATGTTGTGTGCACTTATCCAAGCATTCATTTAAAACTGTTTATGTAATCAAGATAGTCTGAAAATATGCACAGAAGTAATTCAGTTCCACTGCATTATTTAGACAAGTATGTGCTTCATTTGTTATGTCCACAACTAAAAAAGCAAAGAGAGGAAAGAAGAAAAAGAGGAACAAGAGATGTCAAAAACAGTTATCCTCACTGAAATGTAATAGTTCCCAAAGAAGCTGGAAATGCATCTCTCGCTAACGAACAGGGTGGTGAGGGCCCTGTTCAACTACTTTTTATTTGGTCTCAAAACATATTTGTCAATCAACTAAGTTGCAGCAAAAGGAAGAGCTGTCAGGAGACACTTCCTCGCCTTTTATCATGCAATAACCAACACAAATAAACAGTTTCAGATTACAAAGATTACAGCGTTTTTTCTGAAGCTAACTCTGAAGGCCCTCCACAGGGCAACAGGGAATACAGCAATACATTTATTTAGGTTTCATTCTGTCTTGTTTAATAAAACAGCCAATTTCTTTCTTCAGGTATGGTCACTGAAACTACTTTTACTGATATTTATATTTTTCACATTGGTAAAACAGCAGTGTAATTCACACTTGTGGGGGTGTCTCTCGGCGTTGCAGCTGGAAAAGCATTAGTCTGTTTGCTCTGTTTGTTCTACTTTTATTCTGACCACACCGTCAACATCAAAGCAAGTAGATGTGCAATGAACTATTAAAAGCTATGCATTCCCAGCTTGGTATTGTCAGATACGGGACAATTTTGCCATCTGGACTGTTTAGTTTGCTGTTTTTACACGATGTGTGATAACCAGTAAGTGAAGATAAAGGGCTGTGTCTGTAGGGGTCAATTGGAGGACATTTGGGATTCAAAGGTTTTGAAAAATAAACCTTCTATTTTAAAATTTTCTGCTATATATTCATCAATAATAGCTAATAAACTATCAAAGGCATGATTGGTTCAGCTTACACATCAGTGAAACATTGTTTTTTACATGTTTTAGTTGTTGTTTGCTAACCCTACTCTAATCACAGTAACATGGTTGCTAATCCATGTTAATGTTAGCATTTTCTCAGCAGTAGAAGGTAGATATTTAGCTAGCTATTGTTGCTGACCAAGAGGAAAAACTGACTGACTGATGTTAAGAAAAAAGTAAAAACAATTAGTCTTTTCTGCTAAAATGCATAACAGGGTTGCATGAAGTAGAGTGAGACATTCAGTCAAGGCTGACAATGTTATGAAAATATGAAAAATAGAAGCGAGGATATAGCTTTGCTCAACCCATTCTTTTGGAAAACTGTGTGATGATGCTAATTCCAGTGCATCATGTGATTCACTGTTTTCTTCCTCTTCTACCTGTTAAATAGGTATATAGGTGCATGTTGTGGGACACATGTTCTATGCATCACAATTATAATTTAAAATATGTTGTTTTCAAAAATGTACCCACTATTACAAGAGACATCAATGAAAAACAATACCAAAAAAGGGGGATTTAAGTTTCATTTTAATAGTTTTATTTGAGATTCAATTTGGTCACCATTGGGGTGGGACAAGAGAAAAATTGTGTTTTAGGGGGAACTCCACACTTATTTGGTATTTAAAAAAAAAAAAAATTAAAACATTCGTTTTTTTAAATTTTATTTTAAGATTTAATCTCAGAACAAGCAAATTTACTCAACAACTGCATGTTTTAATATTTTGTATGTGGATTACTTGAAGTTTGATGGATGGGATGTAAAATGTCCTCCAATTCTGGAGTGACTCATGCTGGTGACACTGAAAGTGTGGCATTCTAAAGAGAGTGTGGCATTTAACCCTTTAAGCTTCAGTCAATTCCAGCCGTTTTCAGTACAAAAAAATCGATAATATTCTATTTTTAAATAAAAAAAATGACGAAAAATACACGGAATATTGGACGCACATCGCGAGGTGCATTTCCTTGAAAACGACCGATTCGTGGATTTTATACCGACTTCAGGACATGTTTTGGACAAAATAGTTTGCTGGCTTGTGTTGTCTGGATGTAAAAGGTTGGATTATGGCCGTTTTTTGTGGAATATTTTTTTCTGTGTGTAATAATGAACCCGGAAATGTGAGTCGCGCTGTGTGCGTTGAAGCCGTGTATAGAGAACGGATGGATGAATATTTGTTTTTGTCGGACAAATGTGTTTTTCTCACCCGCTGTAGTAATCACATCTGATAGTGGTTTATACCGGCGGATTCATGAGAATCTAAGCTTTCCATCGGCGTATAGTGTTTGTATAATCGTGTTTGCAGCCGTCGGACATTCTTGAAATTCCTATGCAAATTAGTAGGTGTACCGCCGGCGGTACACCTACGACGCACTGAAGCGTAAAGGGTTAATGGCCTGAGCTTGAAGCTTCTTGTTGTATTTGCCATGTAAACATATTTACTTTGGTTTTCAAGCTCAGAACTGTCAACAGGAGATGAACATGCATTGGTTTGTGTACATGGAGACACATGCGGTCCATTAGTGTTTGCTCTTAAAATTTTAAAGGTAACATATTATGCTATTTTTCAGTCATGTCATATAGGTCTCAGAAGCCCAAAAACATAGTATTTAAGTTTGTTCGCCCCCAAATCATCCTTTGTTCGGAGTTTCAGCGGTCGAAAAAGTCACTCTCACCAGCCCTCCTCAGAACAGGCTGTTTCTGGGCCTGCTTCCAGGTATGCAAATGAACGCATCTGTCCGCGCCCACTCCCCCTCCCCTCTCTGGGAGAGGACGCGGCTTACAACAAGCTGTCACCGAGGGACTGAGCCGCCTCTTGGGAGCAAACCCAAGAGGAAATAAGCCAGTGAGCGGAGAGTTCGCTCCCGTAATCCCCGACAACTCCACCACACCAAGAACCCACCGCCCCTTGACGAAACGGTGGGCTGCCACAGGCGGCGAAGCCGACGCCGCAGCAGCCACTAGCAGGAGAGATGCTGCGGCAGCCAGCCGCCGGCCACCACCAGCTGAGAGCGGGGACCCGCCACCAGCCGAGAGCGGGGAGTCGCCCGGAGCCGCTGCCGCTAGCAGAAGAGATGCTCCGGCAGCCAGCCGCCGGCCACCACCAGCCAAGGCGGGGAGCCGCCCGGCGCCACTGCCGCCGCTCTCCAGACGGCTGCTACCGGTGCCATGCACTGTTGCCAACTCCTCAGTAAGGAAAGTCGCTGTTGGCTGTCCTAAAAGTCACTAGAAGTCGCTAAATGACGTCATCGCCTAATTTGCATATTTCCCAGTTTGCATGTAATTGTAATCAACGTTGTAGGAGAGAGGAATAACGTTGTGGAAGAGACCAAAAAGTGAGTATAAAACACCTAAAATATGTTTTTGTATTAGAGGCTAAATGCTGTGGTTTATTTTAGCATGACAGTGAAGAAACATTTTCATTTATATGGCTTCGTAAGTCTGGATGGGATCTGTAGTGACTGCGTATGCGCGATTCATCTGTCGTCGTCTGGCCGCGGAGTGATGTGGGTCTCCCCCTCCCTCACTGGGACTGCTGCGGGGTTACTGGACTGACAGCCTGTGCTCAGGGAGGGGGAGAAGCTCACAGCAGCACCTGCTGCTTGTTGAGGACAGTAACTGCAGAATGAGCCGAGTTTTCCTATCAGAGTCTCCAAAATGGCAGAAAAAGTCGCTAGATAGTTGCTTTTGACAAAAAAAAAAAAGTCGCTAGGAGCTTTGAAAAGTCGCTAGATTTAGCGAGAAAGTCGCTAAGTTGGCAACACTGGTGCCATGAGCCTGGTCACTTCGCACGAGACTGCTCGGCGCCCGCAACGAGAAGTCGAGCTCCGGGAAACGAGAGAAGAGTGGCGCTGTGAGGGAACCGACACTCCAGAACTACCTCCCTCACCCAGGACAATGCACGCTGGTCGGACAGTGTGGCCAGTCCGGGGGGGGGGCATACTCATGGGGAGGAGTTAAATCCGCTTATTTCGACATAAGCGGACCCAACTCAAACTCGGCCGTTTGAGCAGGCATTTTCACAAAATGTGGTGTAGAAAGGCAGGGAGGAAAGAGACAGTTTTCAAATTCGAACCTCATAATGAAGCTACTGCAACACACACTACTATAAGAAAACTTTCACAAAGTGAGACTTGCATAATATGTCCCCTTTAATTTGACGGTGTTTACATTTATTTTCCATAATGTAACCAATACAGTCTTTTTCAAAAGACCGTCCTGGTAAATACCCACATCATATTTGATTTTGAGCTTCCCATTTTTGAGTTGATCTGTCCTCATTTTTTCCCCTCTTACTATATCGTGCCACATACTCTGTCTGCAGTTTTCTTGCTGTTTCCACATTATGTGAGAAAATGTGAAAATCTACTGTATAGTCTGTATAGTGCTGTCAAATATATCCTCTCCTACTTCAAATATTTCAGGATAAGCCAATATTTGATTTTGTTTTTCATATAATAAACAGAATATATATATATATATATATATATATATATATATATGAAGAGTTCATTTGCAAGAACAGGTAACTCCGTTTTGTAAATTTTCAGAAAACTCATTTTTTATTGTTTACTTGAGCTAATAATAATAATAATAATAATAATTTATTTTTCTCTATATTATCATGTATTTTTCTACTGAGTCAAATCCACTCAACTTCAGTTTGATTGATATTATCTAACATTTATTATCTATCTATATTATCTCAACAATAAAAAAAGTTTTCTGAAAAATTTATCAAAACGGAGTTATCCGTTTTTGCAAATGAACTCTTCATATATATGTGTGTGTGTGTGTGTGTGTGTGTGTGTGTGTGTGTGTGTGTGTGTGTGTGTGTGTGTGTGTGTATATACACATCGGTATATATAGATCACAATGAATTTATCGATTAGCACTGTATCTAGTAATATTCAAAGGTCAATATAGTTTATTTCTCTGTGCTATATCTTGTTAAAACTGAACTAAAAACACATTAACATTCATTATCATGAACATTCATTACCATTTATAATCATTATCATGATTATCAATTTGACAAACACTCTCTTGCTGCAAATAATACAGCCTCTAATGCTCACTAGAAACATGTTTGACCTTGTGGCAATAATATGGACACAGATCTAATTTTTTGTGCCAGCACCAGATGTTCAATTGATTAGAAAAAAGTGCAGACTAAGGACTACTTCATTCTTTAATACTGTAACAAGTCGTAGCACTCAACTGTGGGAAGACGAAGAGTAGATTAAATGTGTGCACATTCCTCAATGATTCCTTTCTCCTAATGTCAAAAACTCAAACTGGCACTCACGAAATACACACATTGTATTCTATTCAGCCAGATGTGATAATATCAGATTTTACAGGACGCCTGAGCAAAAAGAACAATAACCACATGATTCAGAATCAGTGCTTCACTTAAAGTCTGATCCTTTACAGCTCATATGGAAGTCAGCTGTCTGTCTTTACACATGGCAGAAAAGCCAACAATCTCTTTTTCTTTCGTGCATGAGAATGTCTCCTTTGGTTGGATCTGAAACTGCAATTTTTCACAACTTTTAGGTCACACTTCCTGCCATTTTGATGTCTACTGTGAGGCCATGTTTACTTAGCTGCAGAAGCAATGAGGAAGAATCGGATGTGTGCGTTGGGGAAGTGAAGGCAGGATCTTGTGACCTGCCAATCCCAAGATAACTGTGCTGATTAGCTTGTGACTGAGCTGTGCATGCGTTTACCACAAGAAATTTAAAGAGCAGTGTGTATCCATGGACATGCTCTCAATTAGAGCACCCATTAAGCAACAGCTTCTGCTTTGCAGAGGGTAATGCAGATGCTAATAAATGAAATAAACACTGAGTGTGGGAGGAGAGCTGTTAGCACATGGAGGGCAACAGAGGAAACAGGACGACGGCTGGCACAATGCAGCAGGGTCGCTGTGGTGATTGTCATTTCTGGCCACCACACCACGCCTTGATATTCACAATAGACTGCATCCGCTCTGCTCGGCAACCAACTAGGCAGCCAATTGCCTGGCTGAATGCAGGCAGAAACACTTAGAACGAGAATGAAAAGCCAACTTCACAAGTACCTCACAGAAGTAGTAGTAGTGGCAACTGCGACTGCTCCATCCAAATTTTCCATTTATATTCAGCAGCAGACGGTCGGCTGTGAGAAAATGTCTGAGTGAAGGAGCAGAAGTAATGTAGCGCTACCAGTCAAGCTTAAGTCCGCTGGAAGATTCAACCTGCATGAGCGCATTTCATTTTCCATCCATAAGACACTGCGGTTCAGTGTTTGTGTAACACTGGCTACACTGCTTCCTTTCCTCACTCTATTACTTGTAGTTTTATCCATGTATAAATATGTATATATATATATTAATGCTGTCAAACAGTTAATTTTTTTAATCAGATTAATCATCGGGTTGCTATGGATTAATTTCAACTTTAAGCCATTTCAGAGATCCATTTATTGCACTTTTCAGCTAATTGAAGGTTAATTAATTCTCAGTCATTTCCTTGTCACTCTGCACAAAGTAGGTGTCCTACTGTAATACTTAATATAAGCATGGTAGAATCATGTTGTCCTTTATGACTGTTTTGAGACTGAGATGTTGCATTCTAAACAGAAAATAATGACTTTACACACACATAGTTACATCTACAGTGAATGTCAACTGTTATCCATCCATTCTCTATACACCACTTAATCCTCATTAGGACCATGGGAGGGCTGGAGTCTATCCCAACTGACTTGGACGAAGGCAGGGGACACCTGGACAGGTCACTAGTCTATCACAGGGCTACATATACAATCATTCATCTACGTGTAATTTAGAATAATCAACTAACCTCAGCATGTTTTTGGACTGTGGGAGGAAGAGAGTACCCAAAGAAAACAAGCGTATGCACAGGGAGAACATGCAAACTCCATGCAGAAAGATCCCAGGAAAGCTGGGATGTGAACCAGAGATCTTCTAGCTGCAAGGTGAAAGTGCTAACCACCATGCCACTGTGCAGCTCATCAACTACCTTAAATAAAATTGATAATTTCACCAACTGATGTAAATTAATGTGCACAGTAACTGACATGATTAAATTCCCCTTCCCTTGTCCTCTGTGTAAAATAGTTTGCTGTTCTACCATGGCTAGAATGACCTACTAAGTGGCCCCGGGGCAGAAATGATTAACTAGTTCCCATGAATTGGCCTGCTGATTCACTGGATTGTGCACACTTTTCCACATAATTTTTCTGTGTGGTGAACATATTAGTTTGGGAATATACAACATGAGAGCCTACTTTTCCAAAGGAGGATTTAAAAATGTGGTTATCTCAAATGAAAGTCGAAGTTTTTACCTTGATAACATTTCCATACGGTGATTTTTATCTGCTAGAAGACATATCACGAGTGAAATAAGCAATCAACATTTTGCCTGAGCATTTCCACCTTGAAACTGAAGTGTACCAATGACAGCCTCACTCATTTCAGACAGCTAAGGTTTCTTTTGCAACAAACTTATGTAACCAATCCTGTCTACTTCCAGGGTGGGATTTTCTGTGTCACTCTTTTTTTTTTTCAGATTCTGGTTTGTATACAAGTTCAAATAATTACTCCAGTATCCCAGTTTGACACTGTGTATTGCAGAGTGGTTTTAGAGTGTTCAAGCAGAGTTGAAGCTGGTGTGCTTGAGCTTCAGGCAAACGGTGAAAGACAGGGAGCAGCATATTGACCAATCCAGCCTGTCCTCAAACAAAAAACGACCACATAGGTCGTCTGTACACGCCCGTATTACGACCCAGTGTTACGTTTTGACGTATGCGACCTCTGGCGGTTGAGTAAATATCGACACCCTGGAGTCGCAGGTGAAACGTCATCATGAACAAACTTTTATCTGACACTATCCCTGTCTCTATCCCTAACCCTAACCTTAACCATAACCCTAAAAACATGTTGGGAAAGTGAGAAAAAAGCCGTTTTGCGACGGAAAAGCTGCTTGGCGAATTAAATCCCGTAATGCGTTCGTTTTCCCCGTAGGGGCGCAAACGTTCATACGACCACATAGGTCGTATTCCGGTGCACGGTGCAAATGACCGATGCGGTCGTATGAATATGAGGACTTGTTGGACCAATCCATGCATTGCAGTTGAAACAAAGGTACATCTAAGCCATTTTATGGCATGAAAAAATAGACAACAACTTGTACATATGTAACTTGGACGAATATAGATGAGTTGAAGGGAAGGGGCATTGGTTTCACTGATTCATAGAAAAGTCTGAGTTAAAGCAAACTCAAGACTACCATGATATACATGGTTTTTACAAGTGTATGTTAACTTTTGTTACTTGGCCAAGGAACACAGTAGAATTATGAAAGGCTCAGCATTGGTTTGTTGGTTAGCTACAGTACTCAAGAATAGAGTAACAGATTTCAATGAAATTTTTTAGGAAAGGTTAGAAATAACACAAGGACCAACTGATTAGATTTTTGCGATGATGCAGTGTATACGGTATTCTGGATCGGATGGAAATGTATTGTGGGTCATACTAGCTAATGTATTATAAGCTTTAAAGGTCATCACGTTATGTAATATTAGATTTCATAAAAAGATTGTAGGATAAGTCTATTGCACCTAAAACTTAGAGTGTGGAAGTGCATAATTTTTACAGGGGGAGCAGGAAAACTCAAATGCAGACACGCAGAAACAGGCTGACAGGCAAATAACAGGAAGAGATTTATTAAACCAAATAATCAACCAATATATAAATGGAGGGACAAACTAAATCAAACTACCAAAAACTCTACAAGCAAAACCCTAAGAAATACAAAACTCTAGTCTAAAAAACTGAAGCAACAACTAAACTAAAGAGAGGTACTCACAACATGGGGGAACTGACAACAGAGGGGAAAACGGGCTGGGGAGAATACAAAAACCAGTGACAGGAGCAAACAAAGTCCAAGAGGGGGGACAACAGAAGACTCCATGAGGCAGAAGCAGGCCAAAGGAGACAGGTTTGGTAGAAAACCGTATCTATGATCCGACAGTGACTGAGCGGGGTTTAAATACCGTTGTGAGGAGAGCTTGTGGACAGGTGAGCTGAGTTTACTGATTAGCGCAGCTGACAGTCATTGGGGTAATCAGCAGGCAGAGTGCAGGTAGAGCAGGAGGGCGAGTGGCAGGGAGAGAGAGAGACATGAAGGAGAGGTGACAGACAGGGAACCAAAAAAGCAGGACAAAACGGAAACAGATCAGGAAACAAGAGAGGAGGAAAAACAGGAAGAAAGGGGGAAGAAGGGCAGGGGCCAGAGCAAGATCCTAACAATAATTGCATAAAATATAATTATTTAAGTTAAAACTGTTCCTTTCCACTGCTGTTTAGGCAATCATTTATCCTAATCCTAGGATTATCTCCAGGGTTCAGGTTAACATTAGCCCTCAATATAGTTTATCTGAAAATGATATTATGTTATGCCATTGATGCATTTATTTCACAGCACACTTTAAACACATGCCTCTTTGACAAAAGATGTATGATCTTCATTAAAATTACATGAACAGAAAAAAATTTTTCAAGCTCATCATGAGGCTAAATACAAAATCATGAGCTGATGAAGCCTGTACATATACACGTACACACTTTGGACTGGGATACTTTCAATATACATTTTAAAGAGACATTTTGTTTCTTTTATGAATTAATTCACTGCAATTTTACATATGAATTGATTGCACTGTAAAACAAATATTGTGTGTAAATACAGTCCAGTTGCCATCAGAGGCAGTTACTGGCATATTCATTTAGAATGACTGACATACAATGCTTTGTTTCACCTCAATTTTTGGTCACAAGGGATAGAAAATTGTGTTTGTGTCTTTTGATTTGCAGAGCTAGGACATTTCTCCTCTTGCAGAACTGCTGACACATAACTCCAGAACGGGTCACTTCTATTTGGGGAATAGCTGGCTGATTAGTAGGTCAGCTAAACAACCCGTGGGCACGCCAATAGCGACTCAGGGACAGGCCCTGGTTTTGAGACCTGACTTGGAAATTACTTGAAATTGAGACAGCCGTTGGCTTTGATGAAAAAAAAAAAGCTTCAATTGATTCATGTGTCAGACCAATTTAGTGGTGAGAAGTAACAGTAAGTCCAAACATGTCAAGCAAATGCCTCTGCATATCATTTGCATGACATTACCACAGACCTTGACCAAAAGGACAAGAGGGGCACCAACAGAGTCATGCAAAACAAATGTACAGGTGCCAAATACAGCAAACCACAATAAATGCTGTAGGACGTTTTGCTTTAAAATTGTCTAAACTCTTCAAGTTGATGGTGATAAGAAAACAAAGGGCTTCATTTTGACTCTACGGCAGCCTTGCATGACTATATTCTTCATCAAGAAAAAAAATAGCATGTTCTATTCTGTGACATTTCATGCTCTCATTTTCCCGTGAAATGTGACTATATGTGAGCCTAAATGAACAACAGTTCAAGCCTTGCTCCATTTGCTTTCATATTACAAAACTGGGCTTGAGGTTCTGAGCGCACAGCTGCTTTTGACCAGCCAGGAAATTACACCTGAAATTGGCCCTGCGGTCTGAGTGCCTTATAAGCCACCTCACAGGTATGAAAGTAAATGAGAGAAGCAAAGAAACAGCCTCTCCTCTGTACCCACCACAGGCATGTTACTCAGCCATCTACAGGAGTTTCTTGTCTGCCTGCAGCAACTGGTTCCAAGAGAAGGTCAGCAAGTCATGTTGTATATGGTCTGGAGCGAAAGAAACCAAAATGGAAGTGGGCGTCCATTTTCTTTGGCCACAAGTGCATGTCCAAATAAATGCCAGATCCCCTGTCTTTTCTTCTCTTTCTGTAATGCACTCTCTTGTTTTCAGTTTCTCTCCTACGGCTGTTAAGCGACTTGATTTCTGTTATGTGTTTGTTCTTCAGGAATGAATAGAAGAGCTTGTATTTCACCGATCTGGGCAGATAGTTTAATTGAATGGAATTGTGTGCTTGCTTTCATTATGACTTGAAATAAATTATTCGCTTTCTCCAGAGGTTTTAGACAGTGAATGAGCAAAAGATATGTCTTGCTTTGCCAGATCAAATCATGGTTTTCAAGAGACAGTAACTGGAGGCTGGAAACCTGGTCATGTATCACTGCCAAATATATAAGGAAACATACCTTTAGTGGTTAGTCTTTGGAGACTGGCCAATGCTGTTGGCCATGTTGCTACCCCAATTTCAGGCCTAAAGCATGTTGAGGCTGTGGATGCTTTTTTTTTTTCTCTTATCAGTCCATACCTCAACACTTCAGGGTGCTTGGCAATCCCAGATTCCCTTGCTTAAAACATTGAATTAATACAGTAATCTTTTGCATCAAAACCTGATTTTGTTCCAGCAACTCATTTTCAGAGAACACAGTGCCCGGGGGCATAATTCACCAATAATAATAATAATAATAATAAAAGGTTAAGATTTGGATACTTATCAACAAAACATATTTACTCAAAGTCTTAATTTTCCTCTCCATCTGCCCCTAGGTACTGAATAAATTACTTTAGCACACTCATGGATGAATTGCTGAATAGGAATCCTAGACAAGACCCAGGAGCCCCTCAGCCATAACCAGAGCCTGTGTGGGAAATCCTGTTTCTTGGATGGAAGTCAACCAAACAACTAGTAAAGATACAAAACAGCCACAAAGTCAGGCAAAATGATCACACAGACACAAAACAGTTACAAATTGCCATGTATTTGAAATAGACACACTGTACATGATAAAGATTAGCACTCCAATTAGTCCAGTAGCTCCTGGTCCAATGAACTGAAACAATGGTGAATATGGAGCTATGTGCAGTAAAAATGGCACTGACAGGAGAAAAAGTGAGATAAAAAAGAGAAAAGCTCCAGCTGGTTTAGTTGCAGCAACTGTAGCTGTCTTCTTCCCTTGAGGCCTGTCCATGGAATAGAAATGTAGCTCTAGCTGGCTAAACTTTGTCAATGCAGAATTACAAATAAAATAAATTGATTAATTCTCTCAGGGTAAGCAACTACTCCTGTCTTAGCTGATTTTTACAAGAGCCCCAAAGGAGTCTAAACCTGTTCAGCGTGTTGCTATGGCAAAAGTAACTGTGTGTTCATGGCAAGATGTTCTGGGAACATTGAACTTTAAAGTTTTCCCCAGACAGGCCGACATTATAGAAATAATTTCACCCTCTGCAGAGAATGAACAGGTGAAAAGGGATAGGGGAGTCTATATTCTTTGTTTAAGCTCTGCAACAGATCCTTGTATTACTGCAACATTACAGGTGCTGTGAACTGATTCAGTTGGATTCAGTTACTATTTTTACACAACTCAAATGTCTTGATATTTTAAAAATGTATGCATGTGTCATATGTATGTGCTTCTGATCTATGTCTAATCTATCTAAGGGTCATTCCAGAAATGGAGGGCATTTGGGCTTGAACAGACACAGACCTCCTCTTTTACAATTTTCTGCTCCATATTCATCAGTAATAGCTAATAAACTATCAAAGGCTTGAACAGCTCAGCTTAAACATCAATGGTACCATTTTTATTACATGCTTTATTTGTTGTTTGCTAACTCTAATCACAGGAACAAGGTTGCTAATCCATGCTAATGTTAGCATTTTCTCAGGAGCAGAAGCTTGATACTTAGCTAGCTTTTATTGCTCACCAAGAGGACAAACTTACTGATGGAAAATGCCAAAGGGAAAAGCAAACGTAATTTGTCGTATCCTGATAATATGCATAACAGGGTTGCATGAGGTTGACTGAGACGTTCAGTGAAGGTTGACAATGCTATGAAAATATGAAAAATAGAAGCAAGGACATAGCATTGCTGGATTCTTTTGGAAAACTGCTTGATGAAGTCAATTCCATCTTATCGTGTGATTTACTGTTTTCTTCTTCTTCTACCTGTTGAAAAGGTTATGCTAACAGGATTGGGTGCGTGTTGTGGGTTATTTATAAAGGCTTATACACTGCAGTGGCACACAATTTTTCTAATTAGCATTTATATTTAGGTGATTGTTCAGCAAACACTGACATTCCTGTGATTCAGAAGAATACACAAATAATTTCATTTAAAAAAAAAAACTAGACTGCCTAAAGTCACTTAAGATCAGTAAAAAAAAAGTGTTTTAAAAAGTTGGTTGTTGTCTTGTTTTTATTTAACTGAGAGATTAAATTTCTTCATGCTTAATTATACCACTACTTCAAATATGATTTCATTGAAGCAACAAAACTGAAAATGATCCATAACCATCTATTTCCTGTCTAGAAAACTGTCCAGAGGAAACAATATTAGCTGAACACATGAATGTATGGCCAGCTCTGATGGTGGCAGATTTATCCTGAGCTCGGCTGGTTTGTTCCAGATGATTTCATTGCAGAGTCCAAGAAAAGATGGCAACATTCTGCATTTGTTTGTTCATTGTAGCACTGAGTCTGAAAGTGAATTTTGAAGAGTTGTATGTGAGTTGGCACTTTTGTGGTACTGAAGAAAACAATAATAATAATGGGTTAGATTTATATAGCGCTTTTCTGGGCACTCAAAGTGCTTCACAATGGATCCATTATTCATTCACTCACACATTCTCACTCTGGTGGTGGTAAGCTATATTTGTAGCCACAGCTGCCCTGGAGCAGACTGACGGAATCCTCGCTTATGGCCCCTCTGACCACCACCAACATTCACACACCAGTGTGAGAGCAGCACTGGAGGAAAGGCGGGTAAAGTGTCTTGCCCAAGGACACATGACTTGGTCAGAGTGGGAATTGAACTGCCGACCCTTTGAGCATTGGACGACCCACTCTAACACCTGAGCCACACCCCTATCACCACTTCTCCATGGGCCCCCAAACGGTTCACAGAGCCCTTGAATCCTCAGTTCCCGGCAGGACCGATGCAGTTCCAGGCGCAGCCAAACATGCAGCAAGCAGGATCCTCCTGCACGTTTCTTGCATGACAAGAAACGTAAGTGCTTTTTCCAAACTAGGTGAAATATAGGTATAGATTGAAGACAATTTAAGTCAAACTGATATAAAAATGTAAGCTTAAAGGGGAACTTCGGTTTTTTTCAACCTGGGGTCTGTTTTCATATGTCATATTATACATGTGAGTGATGGAGAAATGAATTTTCAACATAGCTCCAGTATTTAGCCAGGCAGGCAGCTTCGCAGCTCAGCTAGCGAAAAGTATGGGGCAACTTGCCCCCCCCCCCCCACGTCAAAGTCTGCCCTAACATGCTTTTTTTCCCACACTAACTGGCTCGGATAGACTCAATGAGTGTCCCACAACATACTAGAGATAAGAAGTGAACGAAAACCTCCACATTACCTGGCGATGGCCATTTGTTGTGGTCTGTATCCAAATCTCAGGACGCTAGAAAGCAAATCTCGTTCCGAAATCACGCGATAGCTCGCGCCAAAAATTTTTTTTTCATGCGATTTCGGAATGAGATTTGCTTTCTCGCGTCCTGAGATTTGGATACAGACCACAACAAATAGCGATTGCCAAGTAATGTGGAGGTTTTCGTTCACTTCTCATCTCTAGTATGTTGTGGGACACTCATTGAGTCTATCCGAGCCGGTCAGTGTGGGAAAAAAAAGCACGTTAGGGCGGATTTTGACGTGGGGGGGCAAGTTGCCCCATACTTTTCGCTAGCTGAGCTGCTAAGCTGCCTGACTGGCTAAATACTGGAGCTATGTCGAAAATTAATTTCTCCATCACTTACATGTATGAAATGACATATGAAAACAGACCCCAGGTTGAAAAAAACCGAAGTTCCCCTTTAAAAGCAGCAGGGCAGCCTTTAAACAGACCTGAAGTCCAGCATTGCACAATTTGGACATCAGGAGGTGAAGCTCAGCTCTGATGGGCTCTGAACCAATTTAACTCCTCTTTATTTTACTCCTAGGTTAAGGGGCCAAGTGGTCTTGATAAGCCTGAAAAATATGCACTCTGGTTATTGAATATAGAATTGAGAAGTCAGACGTGGACAGTGTGCACCAACAAAGAGAGAAAAAGGTAGCTGATGAAAGAAAAAACATCAGAAGAATTGTACACCACAATATGGTTTAAGCCACAATTTGAGGAAATTTTACTATGAGCAATGTCAAAATGCCTTCAACATCCAAATCTTGCCGGGTTAAAGCTTTCACTTCTGCCGTGCTGGTTTCAATACAGCCAACTAAAACACTTGGCTTACTGTAAATTATCTCAGGTGGAAAGTAACTTTTCCATTGTTGAGAAAGCCAAGTATTTAAAATCCAGTGAGAGGTTATGTGACAAAACTGTCAAACCTGTTGTGGTCTTCTAGCTAAAAAAGTGTTTGAGCTGCAGCCATGCCTTTGAGAAGTGCTTTTAAAAATAGCGGCCATCAAATACGCAGCTGTATAATGGGAATATTAGATAAACTTAAAAGAAATGTGAGTTATGACAACCGCCTTGAAGGAAAGGCAATAAAAACCTCCCGTCACAGGTGGAGAGTGAGGCATAAATGGGGGAAGAGGGGAGGAGTGATATATCTTCTGCCCTCCTCAGCCCTGATTTTCCACAGTGATTGGAGGGCCTCTGCAAATGATGAGGGAGGCAGCTGTGAGAGTGCAGAGGCTGTGCAGGTTCATGGCAAAGTCAACACCATCCAATCCCTCTAAGCCCTCACACCACTCACCGCAGAGCAGCATACCAAAATAAAGTCAAGTCTGCGAGTGTATTTCAGCATTAACGTCTAGTAGTGTGTATTGGGGTTGTATTTGCTAGTGCATATGTGAGCACATACCTCCTCACAAGCTTGCATGCTCACTTCTGATTTATGACTGTTAGTGGTGGAGTGTGTGTGTACCCTTTTTGACGTGGAACCCCCATGGATTGTTAACTGAATATACCTGTGTCAATTTGTATGTGGATTTTATCACTGTGTGAGAGGGATAGTGTATGGTTGATCACAGTGTGAATTTGCATACAGTGATAAATCTGAAGTATCTATTCTTTATCTTATTATCAACAAATGCTTTAAAAACACCTAAACCAACATTGTGTTACTTTATTTACCTACATGCTCTACATTTCATGTCACTGTCCCAATTGCTAATGCCAAGGCCCATTCGTTTCTAATGAATACAAACAGATCACTAATATGCCATTTCACTTAAAATATAAGTTGAAAATACTCAGGGAGACTTAAATGCACTGAGCAAGGAGTCAGCTGTGGAAGAACGCACATTTTATACAGCCATTCCTCCTGATGGATCCCAAGGTGTTCCCAGACTGGATAAGATATGCAGTCCCTCCAGTGAGATCTGGTTCTACTCCGAGGTCTTCTACCAGTTAGACATGCTCATAAAACCTCTACAGAAAGGCGCTAAGAAGACATTCTAATCAAATGCCTGAGCCACCACAGCTGGCTCCATTCAACATGAAGGAGGAGTGACTCTACTTGAAGCTCCCTCGAGATATCCTAGCTCTTCACCCTATTTTCTAAGGCAGAACAAAGCTACTGTATGGAGGAAACTGATTTTGGTGCTTCTGTCTGTGATCTCATTTTTTTAGTCATTACCCAGGACCATAGGTTAGGGTTGGAACCTATCAACATGTCACCACAACAATCAAGCACAATGTCTACAGTAATTCATGATTTGTTAATGACTAATCTTTAATTGAGTAACTGCTGTCAATAGTGTAATTAATTAATGATATATTTACTGATTGTGCCACCAGGTGGAACCTCTTATATTTAACATTGTAGCGACTCAAGGAGGCCGTTACGTGGACGTCTGTCAATTCCATGTCAGTAAACAGAGAGCACCGTGGAAATTAAGCTGCTGAGAAAGTGTGCTGTGATGCTCAAGGGCCTCTTGGCCAATGGTCTAATATTTCTGGTAAGCAGAAGTGCACTGATTCAACAACACTTCCAGCCAGAAGCCAACTGACTGTGCTAGATGAGCAGCCCATACAATACATCCATCCATCCATCCATTCTCTATACACCGCTTTATCCTCACTAGGGTCGCGGGGGTGCTGGAGCCTATCCCAGCTGACTCAGGCGAAGACAGGGGACACCCTGGACAGGTCGCCAGTCTGTCGCAGGGCTACATATACAGACAAACAATCACACCCGCATTCACACCTACGGACAATTTAGAGTCATCAATTAACCTCAGCATGTTTTTGGACTGTGGGAGGAAGCCGGAGTACTCGGAGAAAACCCACACATGCACAGGGAGAACATGCAAACTCCATGCAGAAAGATCCCGGGCTCAGGCCGGGACTCGAACCAGGGATCTTATTGCTGCAAGGCGAAAGTGTTAACCACTATTCCACTGTGCAGCCAGCCCATACAATACAGTATAATTTAATACAATATAATACACTTTCTACAAGGTTCATATCATATCATTGATTAATCAATTTTTGATTGATAAGACTGCTGATGGTTAGGGAAATTATTCAAAATTTTTATCACTACTGCTCTACTTTACTCACACTCCATGTTCCCATCACTTGTGAACATCCTGAGTTTGTAAACTCTTTCAGACAACTCATTCCCGAACCAGAAGGAACAACCCAGAGTTATCAGGAAACTACCATGTCCTCATCCTGGCCGCTTCACTCTCGGCTGCAAATTGCCCCAATGTCTGCTGAAGGCTTGAAGAAATCAAGAGAACCAAATGAAACTCTGATGTTCCCAAAACATGCATTCTTCTAAGGCCTTCGTTGCTCTTCTGTCTGCTCTCATGGGTTGAAAACCATCCAGGGTCACAAGTGAGTCTGAAGTGAGTTCATTCAGCCAGTCTCTGTGAAGCACATGATACTAAACTCCTGCTACTCCCTCTGCAGCCTGGTTAGCACTCTATTTTATTAAAGAGAGATTTTAAATTCCCTTTAATATTAGAAAGCAAATATGGTTTGTTCCATCTTTATGAGTTTTTAATTTTGAGTGATTCTTTTTTAATCTAGCCACTTTGCAAGATAGTAGCTGAGGCCCTGTCAGGTCACAAGTACTTTGTTTGATGTCTTGCCAATCAAACAAAACCTTAAAATATGTGAATCTCACATTGCTCGCACTCCTGTGCCGTACACTTTATAAAACAATGCCAGAGAATATTTTTGAGTAAAATTTAATCCTAGAGATGAATATGTGTGTAACAACAGCTGAGCTTAGAATCCTTCTTCAACAAAACTATCATACACATTTTAACTAGATTTTGATTGTTTAGCACCAGTTGCAAATGGAGATATTGACTCTCCTACCTCCCCTCTGGGTCAAGGTGAAAAGCTCACTGAGTGTGCTCCCTGTAAACAGACAAGACCCTGAGTTTGATTGGGGACAAGAAGCCTCTCCCTAATCAGCTCTTTATCCTTTCCAGGGCTTCTGTTTCCAAGGTAGCAGCATACTACTCACACTATTTCTCTGTGGTACAAAAATAGATCAGATAATATTGTTGCTGGAGAGTGAAGTGAATAATTTTTACTTCAAAGGATACTAAAGTACACATGATTGCAATTTGCGATTCTATGTATTGTGAGATGTTGAGGTTGATAGTTGAGGTGATGTCTGAACTACTCTTGCCATATGGCCATGGGATTTTGCAAAAAATACAAAGGACAGAGTGTCACAAATTAACTATGATGAACTGTTGTACTGTTATCCAATACTTGGATGTATTAAGTGCATCATGTGGACATCCTTGCCCTTTGATGATGGAAAGGAAAACGTGATTCATCAGACCACCTTCTTCCATTGCTCCATGGTCCAGTTCTGATGCTTATATGCCCATTGTTGGCGCTTTTGGCTGTGCACAGGGGTCAGCGTCCTGATTGGTCTGCAGCTATGCAGCCCCATGCACAACAAACTGTGATGCAGTGTCTCTTCTGACACCTTTCTATAAGAGCCAGCATTAACTTTGCAATTTGAGCAACAGTAGCTCATGTATTGGATCAGACCACACGGGCCAGCCTTCCCTCCCCATATGTCTCGGTGAGCCTAGGCTCATGTCGCTCGTTAATCACTGTTCCTTCCTTGGACCAGTTCTGATAGATACTGACCACTGCAGACACTCCACAAGAGCTGCAGTTCTGGAGATGCTCTGACCCAGTCATCTAGCCATCACAACTTGGCCCCTGTCAGACTGGCTTAAATTCTTTCACTTGCCCATTTTTTCCTGCTTCAAAGACATCAACCTTGAGGACAAAATGTTCACTCACTGCCTAATATATACAACCCACTAACAGGTGCCATGATTAAGAAATAATAGGTGTTATTCAATTAATCTGTCAGTGGTCATAATTTTATGGCTGATCAGTGTATGTTTTGAGACTTTTGCCATAGGTGGTAGAGCAGGTTGTCCACTAATCAGAAGGTTATTAGTTCAAGCCCCAGGTTCCCCATGTGCCAAAATGTCTTTGGGCAAGACACTGAATGCCAAGCTGCTTCTGATGGCAGGCAGGCAACTTGCATGGCAGCGCTATCAGCATTGGTGAGTGAGTCTGTAATCTAGCTAATGTTGAATGGTGCTATCTAAGTGAAATGACCATTTAACATATAATACCACATCACTTTTGAAGGCCTGCACTTGTGACATCTTCATCAAGGGAACACAACTCAGGCTAATGCACTGCTTGTCTGTGAATTTTTAACCCTAAAAACTCATCTTAGTTTGTCAGAATTCTATATTTAAAAATGTTTCTTGTGAAAATCATCCCTTGATGACTTAGTATGGCTTAGATGTAATTTGACACCATGTGCAGATCTATGATGTTTCCTCCTCTATACATGCTTAAACCAGAAACTGATTGGGAGAAATAATGTCAAACAAATCATCACCCTGCAAGATGAAAGGAGTGGTTCTACAAGTTTGTTTTGCATGAAATTGATCGAGTTGACCGCTCTGTTAATGATTTGCCTTCCTGCACATAAAAATCACCATATGGACAAGTTAACAAGGTCGAAAACTTAATTTTCACCGAATTTGTCATTAAATAAATTACCATTGAATGGGACTGGTGTATCTACACTGACCACAGCTTTTATCTCAGCTTTTAAAGAGAAATAATATGTTGTCATTGCAAAAACTGTAAGCATATGTTGCCCCCTTAGTTGTTTACTAGACAAAACATAGTGCCATAACTCAATCTTTGCACTTAGTCAGCAAAACCTGCAACATCTAGATATGACAGTTTCATGAACAATCCTCTGTAAAACATCAATAATGATACACGAGACATCAAGAAACTACATCTAAAAGGAAACTAACATGAACCAGGCTATGATAAGTGTGAAGTATGAGTATGACAACCCTAAAGACCCAGTCAATACATGGGTGCTGTGACTGGCCAAAGCAAAAGGGGCTGACCTGGAAAGGCTCCCATCTAAAAATGGAGATACCATTTTGGCTGTTGTTCATAAATCTTTGTGACATTAATGGAAAGGAATCCAATGACATTTTACAGTGGGCATTTTTTTTCAAGTAGTGAGTCTTATTAGATTTATATGTCAAGACAATCTGTGAGGATTTTTTTGTCTGTTCGAGGCTATGTCAACTTAATCATGGTACAATATCACTAGGCTTCTCAAAAAGCTTATATTTTCTGCATTCATGTGATAGGCTGGTTTTACTTTTTGCAGTGTAATTGACCAATTTGCAGCACATTCAGTAACTTCTAAGTTTGCAATAAAGCCCATGTTTGCCAGTTTGTATGAAAGATTAACTGGCAGGGATTGAAGGCATGTTTTTAAAGTGTTCTTGGTTAGAGGGAATATACGGTTTTGCTATCAGCTGAAAACATTCAAAATCAATGTTTCTAATTGTGGCTGTATTTCTGCCCTGTGACACTCTCCAGCACAGCATAATAAGATTGTGTGTGAACCCACCTCTACAAGCATAGAAAAAACCTGCATGGGCACTCATCTCTCCACCCTCAATCGTTTACACTCCACTGCCAAGTCAGAGGTCTAATTATGCATTTGAGCGTGAGAGTTTAATTTGCGCTTTTCATTTGGAGTGATTGGCACTCGCATAAGTTATGCTGAATGCTGTTTAACTACAGGGGAGGCAGGCGGGAGGCACTATGCTCCATCACCGTGACACTCCACTCACCCTGGTTATTCATGTTGCAGCTAAATGTATATTCATGTCCCTGCAAACCTGAGAGTGTCAGAGCAAAAAGCCTCATGTTGAATTTAGAAGATGTCCGCATATGTGTGTGTGTGTAGGAGGGGGATGTCTTCCAGCAAATTGTCAACCGTGCTTGGTTTGAAACCAACAGCACGTGTGTGTGTGTGTGCACGCATTCCTGATAACTGCAAATATTTTATCAGTGCTCTGGGACACAAGTTGAATTCCTATCATTTCCATTGTGAGGGGAAGGCCTCTGCCTTGTGAGAACATAGAAATGCATGAAAAAAAGAAAAACTGTCATTAAACTGCATAAATACTCTGTTACTCAACATAGTTGGATGCTCAATCAAGTGTACATATTGTAAAGTGCACACATATGATCACACCTGCTTCAACCTTCACTCTCTCCTCCACTGTAAGAGCCAGTTGCACCTTCTCTTTTAATAGTTCTTCCTTATTTCTTCTTCCTTTTTTAAATCGACTACCTCTCTTTCTTTTATAACTTTTTATCACATTCCCCTCTCTCTCTTCCTCTCGCCTTCCTTTCCTACACATATCCATTGTGGTCAAGCCCATTACAGAAGCACACTGCCATTTGCTTGCTGCTTATTACCGACCCCATTATGTTTTCATTTTCTGAGAACACACACACACACACACACACACACACACACACACACACACACACACACACACACACACACACACACACACACACACACAATACAAAGGCATACACACAAATAATTCTCTAATTAAGAAACAATTTGTAAAGGGGGGAGGTAGGCACATGTTGGGGAAACAATTAAACTTGCTGCACAGGGTTTAGAGAACACTGCCGACCCTTTATAATTCTGCCAGTTTGTCGGTTATGAGAACTGTGTGTCGTGTTTTCGTTTTTAGAGCTCCGACACTGTAAAACCCACTTTCTGCTAATAATTTTGCAATCTGAAAGCCAATTGTTACATGTTTCAGAAAAGTCGGGCGTGCCAGTCAAGCTCTGTGCAGGAGCAGAAGGCAAACGATATGAAGCAGACGATAAGATAAGAGATAAAAGTTTATGTGTTTTTGTTCTTGTATTTTTCCAGAGAGCACTTTTTGCTGAAGGTGCATGCTTCTTTTTTTAGTGCTGCCCCACTTTACATTTGGGTAGTTGTATCCTCACCTGCCCAGTGCACCTGGACCTGCTGATGCTGCTGGACAATTATACATTATGTGCTGAGTTGTAGCGTCAGTAGTTGGTAGGAGTGATTAAACCCTCTGGGGTCTCTGCTATTGTTTTCATTTTACTGCTGCCTCAGATCTCATACCTTTAAAACTGTGTAAGTTCACTTCTCTAAGAAGAACAAGTTGCAAGTAGCTGGCATATTTTAAGCAGTGGAATTTGGGCTGTGGGTTAGCATCAGCTACCTTTGCTAGCTTTGACGGACAGATTTTGAAATTGAATATGAACATCAAACTTAATTAAATGTTGCCTGCCAACACCTGTTATACATGCACATTAGTATCCAAAGTTTGAGTTTTATCCTGTTAATAATACTAATAATAATAATAATAATAAATATGGTGCTTTTATAGAACATGAGACACTTAAAAAAACTTCCTGTTATCACCATCCATGTTTTGATTTTCTGTGTGATCTGCTGTGTCCTGGTCACTTTCTTAAATCTTTACCACAGCCTTTCAGGTACCTGGTTATACATTGGACTACTCCAGAGAGCACATCCAGGTTTCTCAAAAGCAGGAGAAGACCAAATTCATATTTCTGAAAACCAAATAACATCATAACCAGTGTACTAGTGCCTACCTAAATATACTCACCGTTTGTTCTTTAAACGGAAACACCAAATGTCAGGCAAATTTAGGAGCTAAGAAGAACAAAACTGTAACAGTTGTCAACCAATGGCCACACTCCAGACATCGATGCTTTATGCATAATGACATGCATATGAGTGGAACAAATATTGAGCAAGTGACGGGATCAATATTTGTGAAGTACATTTTTTTTTTTTTTTTTTGTCTGCAAGTCTGCTCAAAAATGACACCAACCACCCATGGTGCCATTGCTTAAGCTTCATGTGCAATTTTTTTCTTCTTTGTGACTGTGACCATCACCTGCCCTCATGGCAAATTAACCTATCATGTTTATTTCAAGCTGTTTCCTACATTATGCCATTGAGGGCTGTGCACACCCAAGTGAAACATAAAACAAACACAGGACAGACAGAAAGGTGAGGCATAGACAGTGTTCTAAGAGAAAAGGTGCATTTTATTTGTTTGTACTCTTTAATTCACACCTTAAAACCATTTACAAATCTAAAACCCTTCACTTAGGGTGAAGGGTTTTAAGGAAAAAAAAAAAAAAAAACCCTTCACAAACACCTAATACGACAAAGTCCCAACTGGATCAATCATGAAGATGTCAGGAGGCCACAAGAAGGATAGATAAAGCAGAGTGAGATCCACAGACACTAACCCAGCAACCTCCACTGACTCAGCGACCGGATGAACACACTCTATTGAATTTTGGTAGGTGCCGGTGTGGTGGGTCTGACATGCATGAAAACCAAAAGGAGGGAGCTGTCCCCTCCAGCCCAAGGAGGTCCACCCAGCCCCCCCGCAGGAGCCACCAAGCGGAGACCCAGCCCAGTAGCCCGGAGCGACCCCCCCCGACACAACCAGAGCCCCAAGGCCCGCGCAGCAGAACGGGCCATAGCGGACCCCCACGGCGCCCCACCGGCCCACAGCCCCACTTCCCCCATGACCACCCCCCCCATCCTCCCCCGCAACCCGACCCCCCCGCCCCCCAGACCCCAAACCCCCGCCCCACCCCCGCCACCCACCCACGCCACCCCCCTCCCCCACCATGCCGCCCACCCACAACCCACCCCCAACACCCCCCTCCGTCCCCCACCAGGCCACCCCCCCACCCCTCGCCCAGCTACCCCACCCCACCCCATCCAGCCACACCACCCACGCCACCCCTCCCACACCCAAATCCGGGAGGCCACCCGCTCACCGGAAAACAGCACCAAGGGACCGAGCAACAGCACTGCAAGGGCAGACGAGCCCAGCCCACCCCTGGCCGCCCAGAGAGACCCGACCCTGAGGGAGGGAGGGAGAGAAAGGAACACCAGGGGAGGCGCAACAACCCAGACCCTCGGGCCCGGCAGGGAGAAGCCCCGGAGATCACGCCAGTAAACCTATTGTGATTTACCCTGTTACTGAGTTCACCAGTTCCCCGACTGGTGAACACTAGCCCTACACCGTGAATGTGACCCACCCAAGTGTATATACAAGTATGTGTGGTGCCTTAAGATTGGGGGTCGGTGAGGCAGAGTACAGGGTAACGAACCCCCCCTCAGTCTCACCGCAAGCCCAAAATGTGAATGTGTATGTGGTGCGTTAAAATTGGGGGAAGAAGTGTCAGGGTGGGGGCATAGACAGGGAGGCCACAGCACAACACTGCACTGGGGCCTCAGACTTGTGTGTATATTTACAAGTTGTATTGTGCGAAGCTTGTGAAGTGATTTAAGAGGAGCGATCAACGGGGCCCCACCCAGCCAGGCGGAGGGAGGTGCGCGCGAGAATCCCATTTTGTTCATCATATATTGAGTAATATGTGTTCTATGGAGGATTTTGTATTGGATGAGTTGTAAGTTTGTGTGTTTTGTCATTTTAAATGCATTATCGCAAATTTGAGTCCAGAAGTCTGGTTCCGGAGATATAGATAGATCTGACTCCCATTTAGAGATAGGTAAATGTATTATATCAGTGCTTAAGAGTAACTTATATATTTTAGAGAGGGTTTTAGTTGTTGTCGGAGAAAGCTTTATGATTGCTTCAGCTAATGCCGGCGGCCGGAGCGTGCTTTGAAGTGTTGGGATTCTTTTCTTAATAATATTTTTAACTTGAAGATAATGTAAAAAATTCCCGTTTTTTATTTTGTATTTCTGAAGCAAGTTTGTATATGACATGAACGTATTATCTGAGAAGAGGTGGTTGAGATGTGTGATTCCATTCTGCTCCCAAACAGCTAAATGGAGCGGCTGATTGTTAACTTGAAAATCAGGGTTGTACCAAATGGGAGAAAACTTACAGGGCTCCAATTTAGAGTTTGCAATTTCTAATGCCTTCCACCAAGCGGTCAAGGTGGAGGAGATCATTGGGTTTTTAAAACAGTTATGTCGTTTGATGGATGTTGTAATAAATAGTATTTCTTTAAGTTTGATGCTATTGCAATCCTTCTGTTCTAATTCTAACCAACAGTTGGCATCTCCGGTAGGTTGTGTCCATAGAATAAGATATTGTAGCTGGTTAGCTAAATAATAATGCATAAAATTTGGTGCTTCTAGACCTCCTTCGGCTTTACTTTTCTGAAGAGTAGATAGACTGATTTTTGCTTTTTTATTATTCCAGTAAAATTTTGTGATAGCCGAGTCCAGCGACTGAAACCAGTTGGACGTTGGTTTGAATGGAATCATTGTAAAGAAGTAATTTATTTTTGGTAGGATTTTCATTTTGATAGTAGCTATTCGTCCCATAAGAGATATAGGGAGTTTGTGCAGTACAAATGTTGAGGAATTGGGATCAATACGATGCTAACAAGTAAATATTATGTGACCTAATTATTGACTAAATTAAGTAAAAGTAAGTACCTACATAAATAAATAAATAAAATAAAGGCTTCTTTTTACATAAATTTACATTGTCACTGGTTGTGGTGACATGTAGACCAGCTGTGACTTTTAAGCCCTTGGACACTGTTTATCTCTCTGCATTAACACTTATTAGTGGTGACAATTGTATTACTCTCATAGACAGTGAGTTTAATTTATTTATAAGGCCCAAATTATTTATTTTATGTTTTTGTTTTGTTTGTTTTTGTCACTCCCTTATATTGCCTAATTACGTGGGCCCTTACATCCATGCTCAAATGCTTGGATTACATTGCACATACATTGCTGATGCCGGCTGTTACAGTTTATGGAAAATTGTGCACTGTACACATGCAACTTAAAATAATGTGAGAACAACATACAGCTTCTCTAATTTGAGCTTATTTTACTTCCAGCTGTTTTTGTTTCAGTTCATTCACTTAATTATAAATCTTAAATGTGTGACTAGTGGTCTTATTATTTTTCTTTCTTTGCCTTTTGATATGCATGTTGCTGTGATTATCAACATTTCTTTTTTCTGACTGTACATTTAATTTTCTTATTCGTCTATATATTAACTGACACCTCCATAACCCAACGCAAGCCAAATTTAAACAAAGGTTGACCAAATGAATGAAGGCATCTGTGTTTGCTTTTCATGCCACCAGGGATTCTGCTGCTTCAGAATGCTTGCTTTTGTCGGAGAAAGTTCTCCTACAATGCAGCAAGCAAGTGAAGTTGTAACTCTAATAAGTCATAACTCTTAGCATTGCATGCTACATTTACATCACTACATGTAAAGTCCTGTTCAAAACCATAGACATTGTTCATCATCAAAAAACCGCACTCTCACTTTTTCAGCACTTGGTAAAGCTCTACTTGCCCCTTTATTTGAATGACAAGTCATGGGCTTGTTAATGTGCAGTGAAGAACACATCAATCTGTATTACAGTGAAGCTGAGCAAAGCCCCCTGTGCTAATCTTTAAAAACCATTGGCTTTGCATGCTAGAAATACAGCATAGTTTGAATAAAAAAGCGACTTGATTTGTTAAACTATGATTTTCTCTGTGAGTCTCATAATCCTCTGGGTCATGTGCTATATCACAAGGAAACAGATATCTTAGTGTGATAAAAAGAAGAAAAAAAATCCACCACCATCCTATGAGCCCTGGTATATTCGTAGTTATTCCTCAGTTGAGCTGTATATGTTTGTCCACAAACCTCACCGCAGGTAGATTGCCTGGTGAATTATTAAATAAACCAGATTGCCCTATCACCGTAGAAGAATGTGAGCCGCAGTGGTTTGCCATAAAGAAAATGGAGCAGAGAGATTAGGGAAACTAAAACCATGTGATAGGGTGAAGATGTCTCGGTAAAGACGGAAAGCAGATAACAGCCCTGCTCCTTTATTCATTTTGGGAGTGAAAGATAGATGAGCATCCGAATAATTTCTAATCTTTGAGTCTGGGCGGCAGAGGACAGGAGAGGGGAGGATATTTATTTACGATCTTCACCATGGCAATGGAAACCTGGCATTCCTGCGGCGGGCTGAGATGCAGCAGAGAGATATTGCCTGGATCAAAGTGTTGAGGAGAAGTGGAATCTCATTTTGGAGTGACACTTTCTGTGCACGCTGCTGCAGGTGCAGCCGCACTGTGTGAGTCTGCTCTGTAGATCTGCAGAGTCATAGAAAAGGTCTTTGCTAACCTTTGTAGCTTAGTTTTTTTTGTTTGTTTGTTTTGCATTTGCCCTTTTCTATCTTATCCATCTATTATTTTTATCTGACCTGTGACCTTCACTTCTTCTTCATCCCTGTCATCCCTGGCTCTTTCTCCTGTCTGCACTCTTTTTCCTGATAAAACTAGCCAATGTTATATCTTATTTTGGGATATTTTAGGTGTGAGAATCTCAAAGGCACTTTTTCTGACTCTCTCTCTCTCTCCTCGTCTCTGTTGACCCTGTTCGTACAAATCTTCTGAGAGGAGCAAATAATCTATACAGCTGGACTGCAGTGAGCGAGGCTCCTTGATGTGGCCCTTCTGGGGCTCCCCTGCAGTGGGGCTGGTGTTTAATCAAGCCCCTGGCTTTGACTCCCAGCAGGCCTGTGCTCCTCTGACCCTTACCATCTGTGGAGGTTTGAGTTCACAGAACCCACATACTCTATTCTAAGCTACCTGTCCTTGAGCTCTCTCCAGTTTTTGCAGTAGGGTGGTTTTAGCTGAAACTGCTAATCCACAGAATATAAACCTCATAAAATGAGCATGACCTCCCTCTGTCTCTCTTTCACACACACTCACTCACACACACACACCAAAAACAGAAGAGACTAAGACAACAGTAGTGATCAAGGGCAGGCATCCAATTTAGCTCTCAGTCCTTTAACAAATAAAGAGAAATATCATAATATGCAATCTGTGCCAAAATCAATCCACTGCTTGAATTACATATCAGAAAGAAATATACCAAAGTCAGAACCACAAGTCTACTTCTAATGGTTCTTGTCTGTTAGCACTACTTTAACTTTCTGAATGCTCCAGATAGTCATCCAGCCAGTAGTGGCGGTTGTTGCACTGCTCCTCA
Source organism: Acanthochromis polyacanthus (assembly GCF_021347895.1). Taxonomy (NCBI): domain Eukaryota; kingdom Metazoa; phylum Chordata; class Actinopteri; family Pomacentridae; genus Acanthochromis; species Acanthochromis polyacanthus. The sequence goes on along the minus strand of NC_067126.1, from coordinate 16,671,033 downwards.
TGGGACTTGACCACAGAGAGCGTCTTATCAGTGCTGCGTCTGCCGCTGATCTTAAGCTTGCGTTGATGGATTTGGCTGAGTGCTCGATGGCAGAGTTTTAAGCAGATTCGTATCAGGGTGATTGAATGAGCTAGGGCTTTGGTTGGCTGGTGCTAGAGCTGCTGGTGATGGTATTGCTTATGCAGAGGGAGACAGTGACACTATAGTCGCAGTGATGGATATAAAGACTGTGATTTCCCCAAAGGAAGCGGGAGAGATGGAAAACCCAGAAAAAAAAAGTTGAGCAGAGGGAAGAGGAGAGGCAAGTAGAAACTGGAGTATATATGTGTTAGAGTACATATACGTGACATTTATTGCACAATTTCAGCCATTACAGCCTCAAATGAACACATTCTGTTCTCCAAACAGAGCTGCTTCTCAAGTGGAAGGAATTATTATAATTATCTCTGAAGGAAAAGCCTAAGCATAGGTGAATGAATCAAGGCAGCTGTCATTTAGCTTAGCAGAGGACAGTGTAACGCATCTTGAATGAGAATTGGTAAGATGAGAGGACACTATCAAATCGGACATCTGTGGCTTTCTTATCAAATATAATTCTAATTTCACTGGATTAATCAGCTGGGCTTGGAATGTCAAAATTAGCAAATATTTCGGTGCTCTTCTATGGTTCTGTATTTAGAGGAATCATGTGCCAAGAGGCTGAGGACTTGCCTGTGCACCAAAGAGGGGAGAGCTAGGTCTAAACCACAACTTCTCCCCAACAGCCTTAGCCAGTGGGACTGTGACACAATTCATTTAATAGACTAATTGAATTCCATCCATTACTATGAAGTTGGCTACAGATTAACACTTTGTTGACTGTGGTTCTCTGAACAGTGGTGGTCCTTGATATCAAGCTTAATTTTACATTGCAGAATAAACAACTTTAATTAAGAGAAGTTGTTTGTCTTCTACTTCAAATAACAAACACACTCAGCAAAAGCCTTTGAAATGTCTTTTAAAAAAAGAAAAACCTGGACATCCCAAATAAATTACCTTTGTGTCCTGCACTAAATCACTGAGTTTTGCAAAAAATAAAATAAAATAAAATCATTTTCTGAATTTTTTGTGATGAATCTGTGGAACTAATTAGTCTTTCTCACAAACAAAATTATGAATTTTGGTTCTATTATAGATTTATTTTAAGTGTTCCAAAAATGAATAGATAGATAGATAGATAGATAGATTAGAGATATTGTTATTTACATGAGTGCTTTTCCTATTTGGTCTGAATTTTAATGAAATAAGTAATAGTTCCCCTTGATATTGCTGTTAACAAATGAGAAGAAGCATCATCTTCATTATTAGTGCAATATTTATTACTCCAACAATTTAGACAATAACAAAGATAGCCCCAAGTAGCCAGAATTGACAAAGTCAGAAGCGGGTGTTTCCACCATTTGCCGTAATGACAGCTTGACAGAAACGTCTCATGCTCCTAACTACCCTCATGATGTTTTTCTGAGGCAATGTGTTGTACTCCTCCACAAGCGCTACGTGCAGTTCTGCCAGGTCACGTGGGGGTGGGGTACAAGCATCCAGTCGCTGCTTCAGCTGGTCCCAGACGTGCTCCATGGGGTTCAGGTCAGAGGACATTGCTGGCCATACCATATGAGGCACTCTGACTTCCCCAAGTTGAGCTGTGACAATTCTGGCACGATGTGGTGGAGCATTATCATTCATGAACAGAAAATTAGGGGTGTGTTGGCGGAATTGGGGAATGATGATGGGTTCTATGATGTCTCTGAGGCAAGAACGTCCAGTGCCTGAGTCATCTACAAACACCAAATCTGTTTTGCTCTGACTGGTGATGACTGGCCAGACTGTTGCACCTCCTCCACGAAAGCCAACCCTGGGGACCATGTTGACCTCGGCGTATCGCTCACCTTGCCTTCTCCAGCAATGCTGACGACCATCATTTCTGTGCGAGGTGACCCGACACCCATCAGTGAACAGGACGGTGGACCACTGCTGCATTGTCCAGATTACTTGATGTCAGTGGAGTCACCTGCAACGGTCGTCTGCCGTTCAAGCCAAAGCGGTGGAGTTGGTTGCAAACAGTTTGTCTGGAAACCCTAGTACCCCTCACTTCTCGTAAACAGGCCTGCAGCTGTGTGGCAGTTGCATAACGTGCCTGAGGGCATAGGTCCTTAGGTACCGGTCATCATTGCCGTCCATCACTCGTGGGGCTCCACTCCTGGGTCCGTCACCAACACTGCCAGTAGTTCTGTGTCTTGCTGCAAGTCTGCTAATGACACTTTGAGACACACCAAGTCCACGAGAAACATCTGACTGCCTGCTACTGAAGGCGCGCTATGGCCAGGTGACACTGCTAGTCTGATAATTGACATCGTGTGTCGTGCTTGAATAATGAGCTGGGAATGACTTACTGACAATACCAGCTTTTTATACCCCCAGAATGTTGAAATTGATGCCACATTGAAAAGGGCTGTCTTTTTTTTATTTTTTGGTATTGGCCCCAATATGTAAGACACACTGTACAAAGTGAGACCATCACAATGAAAACACAAAATGAGGTGTGTCTGGCACCCTCATACAATTGCCCCCCTATCCCTAAAATCACTTAAGTGAAACACCTTATGTATGAAATCCACTGAGGGCATCACAATATCCCTAACTTATTGTGAGTAGTGTATATATGTGATAATATAAATATTGCATCATGTGTTTTCTCTGTTGAAGGGTTACTGCATTATGTTTTTATTTTTGTTTTTTTGGGGGGGGTTTGTTTGATTTTATTAACAGTGACCCTCAATGAGTGGTGACTGTACAGGCAAAGGGAGACAGTATGCAGAGCGTGGTGGGAGACTGAGCACTAACAGCAAGTTCTAAATTTTTACAAGGTTCACTCTACCCCTGACGCAGCTGGATTGCCTGTGGGCCAGTAGCAGAAGAGCAGCAGTGGTACACAGAGGAGCATATTGAGGGGGGAGTGTATGCTACAGACTGAACAGAAGCCAGTCTCCAGGATTAGGCTGAGCTGGCTGAGACGTACCCCAAAGGTGGACCACAGGGATGGAAGGAATGCTGTTTGCCCAAGTTAGCCACGGGATTGGATATCCACTAAACCCATTGCACACATCACCGGACCAGAGAGCGATAGGGAGAATGATGAGACAGCAGAGTAGTTGGAATCAGTTAAAATCAAACATTTGGGTGCAAGACAATGGTCTTTTAGAAAAGGCTGCAAATGATCTCTAAATCATTAAGTCGGTGATGAGGTAAATGCACTTTCTCTGCTATTCCAGCAATAGTGTCTATGTCAGCCATGAGTGTAGTCCTGTCAGCAGCAATCAGCCAATTGCATGAGCTGATCATAGTGACAGTAGTGAATCAGCAATTATACAATGACATAGAGGTCAAAGGGGGTAAAAAAAAAAAAGGTTAATAAAAGTATTGAAGTATTGATTTAAAATATATTCCTCATATATATTGGTGCTATTATTTGTGAATTTTATGTTTTTTGCTTGTAGCAGAGTAACATGTTTTGCAGATTGTGGTACTGTTATTTTTTATTAAATTAAAAATAACAATATTTAAATAAATAACAGTATTTATTTATTTTCTATCATTGAGAGTTATGTAGGAAAACGTAATCGATGATGGAGACATGCAACCTTGAAGAATTCACACAGTTAATATCATGCTATCCTGGCTAACTCTTTTAAATGTTTCCTCTTGATGTTGACACAAAGGTGTACCAATTAGTTCTTGTATGTTTCAGTTATTTTTTAAAATCAAAATTGGCTCAGATTACTAAATGTATCTATAAAGAACTTACAGGTCTGCATGCAGAAATGACACAAGGACCAAGTGATTAAATTTTGGCAGTGATACAGCTTATAGTTTGGATCCACAGATTTGTTAAAGATTTCTGTATCACTGGGCATGGCATCACTGCAACTATGACAACAAGTGAATACTGTATCAGTGGCTTGTTGATGATCAAACAGTTGTGATCCTACTACAAATCCATCACTGTGGAATACAATTTTTTATAAAGACTTTTTAAAGGTCAAAGGTCAAAGGTCAAAAGGTTCTTTATTGTCGTATCATTCCACATTTGCACATGAAACAATACAAAATTGGACCCAGGTCCCGGTTTCAGCCATCAAAACAATATAAAACACTCTCATAAAGACAATATAAGTATACAGAGACACACTAATATATACAATATATACAAACCTGCAACATAAATATATGTGCAGTGAACTTCATTCACTGGAAATGATACGACTGAGCAGCCTTGGCGGAGTACTGTGCTCTCTGAGTGCTTTTCTTGATGTGATTTCAACTAAATGCTAATGACCCTCTGTGGTGTTAGATGTGTTAGTTGCTTTTTTGCAACATAACTCAATAGCCACAATTGTTGGTCATTTTGCAGCAGGATAGAAAACTTTCAACCAAAACACTAACAGTGCTGACATATTTATTTTAATGTTATGAACAGACAGCATTTTGTCAAACAAATCAAAACCATTTTCTGTGAGCAGCTCTTTGGTGACATTGGGAAGTTAAAAAAAAAAAAAAACTTCCACAGAGCCAGGCTAAGGGTGGGCAGTCATCTGCATTGACATGTTGTGGTGAGGATAGAAATGGACTGAGATTAGCTAACTATCAAAATGTGGACTTATTTCACATGCAATACTGAAATTTACTTTGTAGCACATGATTCAAACCTGAAACTCAAATTTAAATGATAAAATACCTTTGGAAATAGATGGTTCCTTTTCATAACCTGGCACAAAGATTTGCATAAATTACACTGGACTTGTAACTTTGACCAGCTGCTCCATGTTTTACCTCTTCTTGATCTCTTGGTTCAACGAAAAATCTATCAACTGGCACCAACTGGTCTGACTCTAACTTTTAAGTTTGATTCTCCTATTTTTCCTTATTTTCATTTAGCTGATGGAAATATGAGATTGAGCTTTCAATCCGATACAATCTGAAGTAACCAGCCTCCAGGGCAACTCAATCAGGATGGAGTAAGAGAGAAATGCATAGTAGCACGCCATTAAGTGTTTGCTCACCAGCGCGTGTGGCTTTTGCGATGGGAGCAGTTTTCATTACCCAGTCTATCAGCATGGCAAATAAGAGCTGTGACCCCTCGTGACCTGGCCCTAACTCAGATAAGCACTGCAAACACAGTGTGAAGTGGTTCAGGCAGTTGTGGACACACACCACCGAGCACACTAAGCCTGCCGCCCTGCTACGCTGACAGATGCCACCCTCACTCTTGAAATGGTCTGAATGTTTCTTTGTGTGTGAAGGAACAAGAAAGTAAATGTGTCTTAGGGAGTTTGGTGTCTTTCTAAGTGTCTGTGCAAGCCGATGTTTATGTGTGTACTTGCTCGTCCGCACACATGCGTGTCACTTCCTATTTGTTGTTGTGATGTGTTTTCCCTCGCCTCTATCTGCCGCGCTCCCCCAACATACCATCAGAGCTTTGACAGATACATCACTCTCTGTGCTTTATAGCCACCAAGGAAACGAGGTAAACAAAGCCGGAGAAAGAAGAAGCCATGTTTCTCTTTTATGGTCTACAATTTTTCACAGGCTTTAGGAAAGGCCATACCTGAATTATTGGAAAGGCCTGACGCGATGGCTGGCAAGGAAGGAATTTTATCCAAAACATTTTTTTAAACAAACTTTTGCCATATTTCTCATGCTGTTCTTCACTGTGTAGATGGATATTTCATCTTCAGCTCTGTTCCTCTCCCTCTGCACAGTACTCAAGGCCTCTGTCTGACATCAACAGTTGATGACAATCTGGCTTTTGTGTTTATTTTTCTGTCCTCTGCAGATAATGACCATGGCACCAAGGCTATAGAAAATCTATGGGAAGAGAAGCACTGGCACACAAAAGAGGGAAAAAAAACTTTTAGAGAAAGCAGGCTTTTCTCTGCTGTAACCACAGCTGAGGGCAAAAATATTCAGAGGAAAGCAGAATCCATAAAGAGGCCTAATTGATTTAAGCTCAAATTCTTTGAAGCCATAAACACAGTTTCGCAACTAGGTTCAGTGGACCCCTAGTGGTCTGTGCCAGTGTTTCCAAGTGATCTATGCTGCCTCAGGGATGGCGGTGTCAGTACATAAAATATCTCAACAACTGCTGAAAATTTCAGCAGAGGCAAAGGCCTTTATGGTCTAACTTTCCTGCCATGTTACACAAGGTAGGCAATTATGTTTTAGAAGGAAATGTCTTCAGTAATATTAGACCAGCTGAAAGCACATTTGTTTTTGATCTTTTATTCTATTGTTCTGGAATTCCCTCTCACCAAATTTGTGGGTCATCATAAAGGTCAAGTCCGACAACAGTTGTTCAAAAAATTGAGGTTGACTGAAATATTGGGTACATCAGCACACAATTTAGATGCATTGGAAGTTTTCCCCCATGCCTTTTGGCACTGGTGTTACCTTCTTTGGCCCAGACAATCCTTTTGAAAAACAAAGGTTAAATCTAAAAGATATTTATATGGATTTTTATTACAGTTTACGGTCATTTAATGTATCAACAAATTAACAGTGTCTGTGGAAGCTGACAAAAAAAAGAAATTGCGTTAAATATATCATTCAGTACATGGAGATTATTTATTTATTTATTTATTTATGTATTTATTTTTTAGCTGAGGTTAAGGAGCAGGACCACACCTTAATCCCCCCCCCCCTCCTGGTCTATGTCTATAGCTACATACCATTCTGGCCTATCCTCCTGTTCGTTCCCACTTCTCGCGAACAGAACAACACACGGCTTCGCTGCCAGACTGAAAGTTTTAAAAATTCTGACTTACCACAAACCACTCATCCATCAGCCGCCATGAGGAAACATTCAACCCGGCTCCAGATCTCCTCCACGTCGATCAGCTTAATCCACAACAAGGCCCCGGAGATGAGGGGATCCATGTCAGTCCAGAAATACCATAAACTCACCTGTCCAGAAGAGAATGCTCCAATTAGAATTCCTCAATCCGTTCTCCTGCACATCAGACATTCCTCATCCGATCCCAGCTACAATCAAGAAAGTCCCAAATGTAACTACTCCTTCCTCAACTTCCACTTGCTCCAGCATTGATTCCCAAAGCTGGCAAGTGTCCAGAGAAGTCACCCCATCTGGAAATGATCAGTGCACTCATACACTCCTGACAGATGCTCTGGCATCGCTCCACACCAAATCTCCGACCGAACCTTGACGAGTCTTCAGAAAGCAAAGAGGAAGACTTTACCTGCCACCAAGTTGAAAACAAATTTAAATGATAGCAAATTCTGACAAAATCCTGGAGCTTAGATCACATGACAAGCCATAGCAGTCCTCCAGCTAGCAGACACCGACGCTACGCACGAGAACATGACATCATTGCACTACCTGTAGCTCCGCCCATTTAAAAAAATGCACTGGGTTGCCAGTTCTTATCCTCTATAAACAACCTTTTCCTTTCTTGCATGGCACCGGGCTGCTAGCTCCTCCCTCTTTTATCCCTTTTGCCAGCCACCCTTGTCTCTCTCTCTTGCCATCACCAGTGGGTTACCAGTTCCCCCTACCCATCCCCAATTCCCACCAACCTCTCTCTCTCTCTTTCACATATGCTAACAGCACCGGGTTGCCAGTTCTCATCCTTTAACACACAACTATAAGTTGGCACCAGGCTGCCAGCTATAGTACAAAAGTATTAAAAAATATTTTGGCTCATTCTGGCACCGAGATGCCAGTTTCCTCAGCCTCTTTATATCTCATCTAACAGTTCACTTCTTACACTTCTGACACTGTGTTACCAGTTTATGCCAGCTTTATACCCCTGTCAACTTCCTGTTTAAATTCCCCACAAAGTTGCCAGTAGCATATATCTCCATCAGCCATGCCAACAAGTCACAAGAGGCATCCAAATCAGGCATCTGAACCATGTAAACTGGCTCCTTTTGACACAGAGGAACAGCAATTCTACAGCAAACTCCCTCCAGATGACAAGCTCCTCATACTGTCTCAAAGGCCATGTCCAGCCAACCTATGGAAGAAACTCATTTTGACCTGTTGTAAACAGCATTTCACTCTTCCATCATCATCTAGAGCTCATGACCATAGGTTCGGGCTGGAACATAGATTGAACAGTAGGTCAAAAACGTTGCCTTTCGGCTGAGCTCCGTCCTCAACACAATGGTTCAATATAGCTGCCGATGCTACACCAGCTGTCTGCAAATCTAACGCTTCATTCTTTTGTCACTCTTGACCAACATCTTAAGCAAAAGTCAGCTCTTCAGGCATGCTCCTTCTGCTGGTTCTTGTTGATTTCAAGTTCAAGCCACATTGTCATTGTAACTGCACATCTTATCTCGACCTTCCTCTATCTCCAAAGACCACCTGGTTCATTCACTCAAATAAAGCCAAACCAATCAAGTAGGTAGTCCATGCCCATCATGTACACGTCACTGCTGTTCTCCAAGCAAGATTTTCTCCCACACCACATCAGTTCAACTCAGTCATCACCAACATAATGATCCTTCACGTCCAATAAACAATCAGGCATCAAATAAATGATGTTGTCCTTGCTAGTGAAAGTAAAAATATATATATACATAATGCACGCAAATGGTGTGATGTTTTCACAGTGCCTCACAAGTGTAGATGCTGACAAGTCAGGTGGACACAGAGAAGCATCTAGTCTTTATTCAAATAGTGCAGCACAGCAAATCAGACAAGTATGTGACCAAAAATGTGTGAACATTATCGTACAGTTTTCAAAAACTTTAAAACAATGTTCAAAAAATAGAAAAGCATGAAATGAGACATTCTAACTTCAGATTTACCAAAGGTGGAACTGAGCAACTTTATCAACCTTGGTGAGCCACCCAGAAACCCACCCAGACAGACCCGATAGATGTCAGGTGCACGAATGTAACCAGTGGAAATCTGACTTTTCATTTTAGTGGCACTCTGGAACCCCAGGGTTTCCATTGTGTTCATTTCTGCATTTGCATAAATTGGTTTACTGAAATGCATTTTCACTTATTTTCAAACAATGACAAAAGTGGGATGAATTGTTTATAAGAAGCGCGCTGCTTTCATCTTTTTATTTTGATACAGAATTACAGCTGCAGGATCAAATAGCTTGTGTTCTTATATCATTGATGGTTAATTTCTGATTACAATGTTCTTGATATTTCTCCCAGTTAATAGTTGATCTAAAGTATTGCCTTTCAATCAACAGTCCAATTCCTTGATGTCTTAAAGGGAAACTTCGTTTTTTTCAACCTGGGGTCTGTTTTCATATGCCATTTCATACATGTAAGTAATGGAGAAATGAATTTTCGACATAGCTCCAGTATTTAGCCAGGCAGGCAGCTTAGCAGCTCAGCTAGCGAAAAGTATGTTGCAACTATGTTGCAAGCACTGTGGAGCTATGTTGAAAATTCATTTCTCCATCACTCACATGTATGAAATGATGAAAACAGACCCCAGGTTGAAAAAAAACCGAAGTTCCCCTTTAAGGATAAAGACAGCTGTTCCAGATGATTTTATTATTATTATTTATGTATTTATTTTAAAGGAGGGGAGATATGTATCTGGCTATATGAAGAATTGTGCTAGACAAAAATAGCGGAGGTGCTGTTGTTGAAACAATACTTTCTCTTCTGGTTTGAAACAACAGAGGGTAAAAAGGTTTACCTTGTCTCCTAATGCCAGGAAGAGAGGGAGCTTGTTGTAAAAGCTCTGTTAAGTAAAGAACAAGAGGGTAGCTTTGACCAACAGAGAACCACCGAGCAGTGGAAGAGAAGTTATTTGTACACTTTTATGCTTTGTACATTCATCATCCGCCTCAGCAACCTCCTCCTAATGCAGTTCGTATATAAACAGTTCATGGAAAACACTGGTTCTAAAGCAAGTCAGCAACTACACTCACCCTAAACAGCATCATTGGGACAGCTGAATTACATAAAAGCGTAATTTGTAGGAGAGTATGACTGAGATATCAACCCAACAACCCCACTTTTCCTCCTTTCACTTAAGCTGCAGTTCACCAACACCAAATTTCCAGAAAACCTTTTTTTTCCCTTTCACTGAGCAAAACTGTTTATAGTCTCCCTCCAGTCATTGATTAGACCTCTAAAAAACACATCTCTGTGTATCAAAAGTACATGTTTTGACATTTTCTCCATTTAAAAAAAAATCTCTTCATGCTTTGAAATGCCTTAGATGTAGCTCTGCGCCCTGCAGATTTACAAAGTCCACACCTCTCTCTCCACCCGCTCCTCCCCATCGCCACAGCTCAAGCATTTTATGACAGTTTGCTTATTTGAACGCTAACATTTCGTTATGTACTTTGTCGCTGCTATAATGAGGAAGTGTAGTTTCTTTCTTTCATTCAGAATACTTATTCCTGTATGTCCTTCGTGCCCTTGCAGACTAACGTATGTGCCTAAAAACCCTCTCTACCGGGCCAGGAATGTTTAGTGCAGTTCTCACTTTCTGTTTGTTTAGTTGACCTCAATTTAAGCTAAACTACCCACAGCTGTCACCCCACCTCCACCCCCCACCCCGCCAGAGTATTCATATTTTTCCATTTGCTACTTCTACCAATTTAACTAAAACGCGGAATTTCTGGTTTCTTTGAGCTTGTTGCTTGATCATACACAGACATACGCTTTTTAGTTCAGCAGTTTAGACCTACAGCAGCATGACAAAGATGGCTCAGGTGATCCCGAAATATAAGCTTAGTCAAACAGAAAAGTTTTAAGCCGAATCTTAAAAGGAGAGAATGTGTCTGCCTCTCAAACCCAGACTGGGAGATGATTCCACAACAGAGGAGCTGATAACTGATGACTCTGTGAAAAACTTTAAAATAACAATAAATATGTCTAATCCCTATCAAAAGGTATGGAATTGTTGATTTTATGTTATAATAGAAATGCATTTAAAAGTGTGAAATTTGACTTGATCAATCTTCACATTTTGTCATCCTCCATGCATGGTACCCTATGGCCACAGTAAAGTTGAATTTGATGGGTTTTTTTTCTGCTTTAAACGTTTAAGATAAAAACACAATGAGATACACGCAGAAACTTGTATCATGCATTTAATGTTGTTTATATCCACGTGCATTATGTCATTATACACAAAGAGCCATTTGAATGTTATGTGACCTTTTATCACAAGTGAAAACTAAGTTATCAAATGAAAGTAATGACATCAGGTTGTAGACCATCTTCTGTCTTCTTGTAAACTATGTTCTATGGAGATGGTTTTCTAGGCATTCATAGCAACTGCCTTTTGTTATCTGGCCAAGGAACGGCACACAGTTATGTGACGATCGGCATAGATTTGTTCGTCTGTCTGTCTGTTAGCAACATTACTCAAAAACTGACCAATGCATTTAGATGAAATTTTCAAAGAAGGGCAGAAATGACACAAGGAGCAAGTGATTCGATTTTGGCAGTGATGCAGTTTATAGTTTGGATTCACAGATTTGTTAAAGATTTCTCTATTGTAGTGGCATGGCGTCATTGGCTACTGATGATCACATGATTGCGATCCTACTACAAATCAACCGCTGCAGACTTTTCCAGACTTATCCATTGGAAATGATACAAGGAACAATTGACTAAACTGTGAGGGTGTTTTCGAATCCCATCAATTCTCGCTGCCCACTATATATTTAGGTAATGTGATTTGTAAAACCTCTGGTTTCTCATTATTGATATTAGATTTGAATCCTGCAGTACTGCTTCTATAAATCTGCTGTCCAAGTCTTTCACAATCAGAGAAGTGTGATCATTTTACTGTTGCAATGTAATTGTTTCTGCATTCTTTTTCACAACTTAAGGTATTTTTGTGCCACCAACTGCAATTGTTTTCCATGCCATTGTTGTGATTTGTTCTTGAACTGTAAAACTAATACAAATATCCACATTCACTCTTTGGTTTAGGAGAGCATTATATCAAATTACTTGCACAAGTGTCTGTTTTCCACATATTAACTGCAGTTTAAGGCTTCTCTGTGTGCACAAATAATAATAATCAAAACATGTTCAATGCATCCACTTTAACCAATGATTACAGCTAAACCTGTACCTGCTGATTCAGTAAGAACATGCAGATCTGGTTGTTTGTGTTGCTGTTTTGTTTAGTTTAGTACTGAATATGCTAATCCCCTTTCAGGAATTAATGCTTAATCATTATTGCTTTTGTAACTTCAACTCATATGATTTAGCAGTAGTTGTTGCTATAAGGGCTCTGGGTAGTATGTAGTTTCCTTAGATAAAGGATTCTGACAATTTTCTCCACTGATTTTGGAACAAAAATACAGAAAAATACAAAACACAGAAATTTTATCCAAAATTGTTTCACATATTTTTATTTTTATTTTTTTAAAATGTAGTTTACATCTAACTTTAAGGAGAATAAACTTTCAATATTGTCAAATTCATTGCTTTCAGGAAAATGAAGTGATTTGAAGCAATCAAACATGACAGACTGGATCAAGCTAAATCTAAAAGAATGACAATTTAGCAATCAGTTTGATTTTAAATATACTGCATGACAAAAGTAATTCAGGCCGTTGCTATCACATCTTACTGTTGGTCTGTTCTGTACTATTTTACACAAGAACTGCCTCCAAATTAAGAGACAGTTACGGTCCTTGTTCATCCAAGGTTACCAACAGGTATTGTGTTTTGTGTTTTGTTTTTTTTCGAGCATATGGTAATGAGCTGCACTTAAGCAAATACACAAACAAAAAGCTGAGGAGTGGAGCATGTGTGAAGGCTTTTAGCTGGGTCATATTTTCCAGCAGACGCAGGTGGGGGAAACAGAAAAGGGTGGAAAACAAGAAAAAGGAAAAGCAAGCTGTGAGATGGAATTTCTTGTCATCCATCTCAGGCGCTGCCATTTCAACCATCTACCCCCCCAACTCTCTGTCACTTTTCAGCAGCTATTGTTCTCGCTGGGGTGATTTTCCTCTTTCCTCTTCAGCCACGATAAAGGAGTGCACAGTCATATCCAGCACAGCTCCAGCAAAACAAAGAGTTACAGTGAGAAATGAGAGCCAGTTTCCATCTTTCTCCACCCACCAACACACACACACACACACACACACACACACACACACACACACACACATACACACACACACACACGGAGGACTAACATGGAGGTCAAATGGTTGATAGCTCTGCCGTTCAAATGAAGTTTCATGCTTATTTTTCTCTTTTTGTCTTGACAAAATTCTTAAATCTGGACAGATTTCCCTTCATGTCTTGCTAAGAATGTGAAAACACCTCTGAAATCTAGACCACATCAGTCAGGATGTTACAAAATAAATTGCTCAAAACAATATTTCAGTTACTTTTACATCTGAATACATACGTACACGCACTACCAGTCAACAGATTGTACACACCTTCTCATTAATGTTTTTTTTTTTTTTACATTTTTACTTTCTAAATTGTAGACACATACTAAAGACATCAAAACTATACCTATATGTATAACCTCAATGTAGCCAACCTTTGCTTTGATGACAGGTGTTCCTTGTCAAGTTTAATTTGTGGAATCTCTTGCTTTCTTAACGGAGTTGGGCTCATCACTTGTGTTGTGCAGAAATCACGTTGGTACACTGTTGACGGCCGACAACTGTTAGAATACTTATTCTGGCAAGGTCCAATCAAGCAAAGACAAACAACAGTCCATTGTTACTTTAAGAACTGAAGGTCAGTCAGTCTGCAAAATTGCAAAAATTTTGAATGTATCCCCAAGTGTAGTCACAAAGACCATCAAGCGCTACAACGAAGCTGGTTCACATGAGGACCACCCCAGGAAATGAAGACCAAGAGTCACCTCTACTGCTGATGATAAATTCATCCGAGTCACCAGACATATGGGTTCTGTAAAGCGTCTTGAGACAATCTGACCTGTAATTGGCGCTATATCAATAAAGTTGAAGTGAATCGAAAAACCAACCTCAGATATGGCAAGTTAACAGCACCTCAGATTGGAGCCCAGGTAAATGCCACACAGAGTTTTAGTAGCAGACACATCTCGACATCAATTGTTCAGAGGAGACTGTGCTGATCAGGCCTCTGTGGTCAAAAAGCTGCTAAGAAACCATCACTAAGAAAAAGCAACAAGCTGAAGAGATTTGTCTGGACCAAGAAATGAAAGGAATGGACATTAGACTGGTGGAAATCTGTGCTTTGGTCTGATGAGTCCAGATTTGAGATCTTTGATTTCACCCGCCATGTCTTTGTGCAAAGAACAGTTGAACGAATGGTCTCTATATGCATGGTTCACAACGTGAAGCATGAAGGAGGAGGTGTGATGGTGTGGGGGTGCTTTGCTGGTGACACCGTTGGGGATTTATTCAAAACTGAAGGCACAGTGAACCAGCATGGCTACCAGAGAATCCTACAGTGACATGCCATCTCACCTGGTTTGCATTTAGTTGGATTATCATTTATTTTTCAACAGGACAATGACCCCAAAAACACCTCCAGGCTGTGTAAGGGCTGTTTGACCAAGAAGGAGAGTGATGAGTGCTGCGTCAGATGACCTGGTCTCCACAGATGGTTTGGGATGAGATGGACCGTAAAGGTAAATAGGCCAACAAGTGGTCAGCATCTCTGGGAACTCCTTCAAGACTGTTGAAAACCATTTCAGGTGACTACCTCATGAAGCTCATGGAGAGAATGCCAAGAGTGTGCAAAGCAGTAATCAAAGCAAAGGGTGGCTATTTTAAACTTATTTCACATTTTTTTATTTACTACATAATTCTATATGTATTCATTCATAGTTTTGATGCCTTCAGTGAGAATAAATAAATAGTAATAATAATAAATAGTTATGAAAATAAAGAAAAAAACATTAAATGAGAGGGTGTGTTCAAATTTTAGACTGGTAGTGTACATACTGTCAATGTAGCACCTCCAAGGACACACATCACACCATGTGTTGCCCAATTTATCTTTTCACAATCAAGATAAAGGAGGAACTATTTCCTTTTCCGTCAAAAGCAACAAAAATAGAAAAATGAAGAGGGCATTCAGAGATTTGCCTGCAAATGACCGGAGACAGGCAATTCAGAAATTCCCTCCAGACAGTGATTGGACAGATATGGCATATCTATTTATGAGATGTCTGTAATAATTCTGGGCTTCTTATTCTCAGCGGATCTAGGCTGCATTTGAAAATGGTATCCTGTCCTGTGGTGGGCAGTGTAATGATGGCTAATGGAAGCAGCAACTTAGGCTGTTTATCGGCTGTCATTTCCTGCTATGGCACTCCGTCTTTTTTTTTATTATTATTTTTATCATTTCATGTTCAAGGGATTACATGAGAGTTGAAGCGAAATGGCTTTACATTTGCCTCCCCCACCTCTCCGTCTCATTCAGGCCCACCGCCCTTCATAATTCCTCATCTCAATTTCTGATTATCTAACTTTTCCTCAGAAATGGAGATATCACAAAGTTGACATAATGGTATTGCTTCCTTTCTCAAGCCAGCCTTCTCATCATTCATCATCCCACTCACATTTGCGTACACACATACGCACACACACACTCACACACAAAGCCATCACTGCACCCGTACACAGACGCAGATCAGTGTTGTTCAGATGAAGCAATAACTTGACTGAATTTTAAAAGGTTACATAGGCACTTTGTGTCGAAACAGTCTTTGAGGAAGAGCTCGATCATAGCATATATTCATGTAGGGTATGAGAACGAGGACCTGATTTCATATGTGTGCGCTCGGAAAGACCATTTACTTTTCAGCTCACATACAAAAAAACACCACAGGGCCTTTTTATTTGAGCTGCAAAGTGAAGCCCTTTGTTTGACAACATGGCTTTTGCTAAATCCCTTGGGCTGTTTTAGGAAAGTTTGGGGAATTGTGCAAACAAGCTCAGCATATTAATGGACTACTTTACTATTCAGTGACTAAGAGCATCTGACCATATGCAAGCTGACCTTTGACCTCCATTATCACTTATTATTGCCATTTGTCAGGCCACAACATGCTTGAGGATTTACTTTTCAAACATGAAATTGCAATTGATATGCACAACTGGAGTTACTACTACTGGAGTTGTTGTTTTGTCTTAGCTGCCATTCTCCTTGCACTCCTGCTGGCTGCCTGCTGCTGTTTTAATGTTGCTTCCGTGCTAAGCATCACTACCATTTTTCTCCAACAGCTTGCTCACAGCCAAGAAGAGGTGAAGAAAGCAGGAGGGTTGCTTTCATAACGACAAAGAAGAGAGGTAGTGTGATTGTATTGTGTGCATAATTGTGTTTAGAATCAGACCGTCATTGAATGCAGAAGGAGCATACGTCATATTATTCCTATTGCTTGTTGGTTTCAGACAGATTAACAGGATAGTAGTTTTTGAATGGCTAACTGGGTGGGCTTTGTGTGATGGTGGTTGGTACCATGGGGGAATGGTGTGAGGGAATGAAAAATCAATGGGAGCCAAGTGCACATCAACAGGATATTAGTACTGTGGAAAATCCTATACATACACTACTTCTGGGAACTCAAGCTGATGAGCCCCTGGTTGATCAATTTCTCATCAGAAGGAGATGTTCCAGTGAGGTGAATGTTGGCATTTGATGCTGGTGGATTGCATTGGATGAGTTATAATAGGAAGTGGTTGTACATATGGTAGATAGCACTGCATCATAGATGACTCTTGCAACTTTAAGTCTTCTATTACTGTGTTTCCTCATCCTTGAGTTATATAACCTTCAGTTTCTCTTGGTTCAATTTGTACAAGGTATCTCAAGGTTGAGATACATATAACGAATGCAGTTCTACAGTGTAATAATTGTCTAATTTCCAAACTGTCAAGTTTAGGTAGAAAAGCACATCTATACTCATCACTTTTTATCCAAGTAGTCCAAGTGGATTTTAAAACCCTCAGTCTGGTTTCAAACTTTGGCACAGCACTTTGAGTGCAGCCTGTAAGGTAGTCCACTAAATTATATAATGTGGTCTCTGGGTAAGAGGGAATGTTGTACAGTCATGTTCATTGATTTGGATAATGTTTGTCTTTTGAGTGGAAGTGGTTGCAAATGCATCTTAATGGTTCCATTGTTATCGTCCTAACTTACACTTCACACTTCAGATTATTTGGGTTCTGTAAAGCGACTTGAGATAATCTGAACTGTAATTGACTAAAAAATAATTAAATTCAATTTAATTTAACAACCAGTCAAAGGTTTTATAAAACCACATTTTTCCCAGTTTATTGGAAAGTATGCATGTTAATGTCTGATTGTACTCTGAAGTGAAAGCATTGAATAAATAAATAAAGTTACAAAAAAATCAATTTAGAAATCAAAATGTATTCTAAACCTTTGACTCATCAAAGTAGCCACCTTTGGCCAATATAATTCTTTGCACAATGGAAATCAAATATTCTTCAGAAAGTTCTTGCCAAGTTCCCACAAATGTGTGGCATTTATAGATTGCTTTGCTTTCACTCTTCTGTCTAGTTCATCCCAGACCAGCTCCATTGGGTTCATAAAAATTTGTGAATTGAATTGATTATAAAGTCAGTGGTTACCCAGTTGTTGTTTTTTTTCTCACAAACCTTTACAAAGTATTAAATTTTTGCGACCATTTATCCTTAGACTATTAATTCAAAAGAGGAATTAAATTCAAAAGCCAAAAACAGTGAAGCCCAACAAAGTACGATGACAACTATTTTCCAGCACAAGACAAGCTTACAATTCTTTTGAGTAACGTCCTATAATGATTATTCCAATGTCAAGACATTTTGGTCAGAGAAATTCCTAAGTAGTTCCTCAGCAACTAGTCTCCCTGTTTAGCATCCATGTCGATCCCCAGGCCCCTGGGACTACTCTGCATGGTCAGAAGTTAAGGGGTCAGCCACTGGGTCTTGATCCTGAGAAACCTCTCAGCAGGGATCACTTTACATCCTCCCCACCCCTCCCCATATTCCACAACACTTAGCTCCATAGTGCCTCTCATTACTCTCCCAGGGCAAGGCCTTCTCTGCTCCCACCCTCTTTTCTCCAACCCCCCTGGTATCTGGGTTAAATGGAAACGTGGAGGGGGCCTCAGGACTTTCTGGAGCCATAGCGCTACGCTGTGTCCCAGAAATAGAGATATTCCCTGGGCTGGGAGGCTGACCCAAAGCCTGGGGCTCAGGACCTGTGTGAACCCCCTTTAATTATATTAGCTGCAGTATTTGGACCTCTTGGCCTTGGTTTTCAAAAGCACTTTAGGTCAGGACAGTTTTCATCACCACCTGATTTGCAAAGCCCCCTCTAGTGTTTTGGTGCGGGTGCACTAAGCTCCATCATCATTACTGTTTGTTGGACAAGGTCCTGTCACATTAACTAGTGATGTGCATAGGCCCATTCCCCCTATTTTTCATCTTGCCATCACAGCTTCTTTTGTAATGAACCACTCCTGAGTGACAGTCCTGGCATGCCTCTATCTCATTTAGGCAGGCTGGGTGGTCAGAATCACAGACATCTGAGAATGCAAGCAAACATGCACACCCATGCAGGCAATGTTGGAAAACACATTCAAACATAACCTAAGATATCGTCTGATCAAACAACACCTGCATTTGTTTGTATATTTCTTCCTATGTGAGGCAGTGTTCACATGTGTCTCTCACAGCTAGTGCAGGTTGGGGAGCTGGCTGTTGGCTAGAATCACAGTTGGACGTGGTTGAGAAAATATTAAATGAATAATTAACAGTCACTTGAAAGCATGGATGTCTATTGCATAGCCATGCAATGCTTCTCTGCAGTACATTACCATATCCCAAAGGACTAGAGAGATGAAATTAGCGTTGTGTTCCATCTAATTGCTCAGCTCTGGCAAATTAACATGCCCTTATTCAACCTAGTGTTTGTGAAATGCAATTTATGCTGTTTGTTTCATGTTTAAATCAACGTATTTACACATGAAAAGATTAACCATCTCTATTAATTTCACTAAATTCTGCATCCTGTATTAGCTGCCTCCACGCAGAACAGACGTTTATTGACAGACACAAATCAGTCGAATACATTCTGTAGCAGAGAGATGCATAACAATCTCAGACCAGCTACTCTGCCTCCAAGAACCTGGAAGCTGCTCCAATCAATGCTAGCATTTATGCTAAAGTTAATTGCTAGACTAATTTACAAAGATATACTGTGAGCTGATAGCCGCTCTCATAGAGTAATTGTACTCACATTTCTTTCTTCGCGACTTTCCCTTGCACAGCAGAGTTGCATTAATAGATACTAAGCTTTTAGCATCACTACTGGGAATGAAGGCACTTCACTGTATTTACGGCTCTGATGACACTAAAACATTAAAACTCGATGTTAGCAAATGTTGTTTCCAGGTTTTTCAGACAGCTGTCTCTAAATCTAGGAACATTTAGATTCTCAGCAGAAAAGTTGCACAATGAAGTGGATAAAAGTATTTGATTCTTTTCCATCTGCCTCAAATGAAGAGGATGCTTTTCATTTTAATGACTCATTTATATACATTGGCAGGGTAGCCATAAGTAGGTGTCAGTCATCAAATAATCACAGCAGAGTAGGGCGTTTCTCCAGCCGATCCAATTTAGGACCACTGGTCAGAGGGATGTTCCATTCTGCTGGGATTGGTTGTTACAATATCAAACAACTGCAGATACTAAACAGGGAATCATTAATTAACAATACAAAATGAATAAAATTAATTAATAAATTCTAAAAAAAAAAAAAGAAAAGACACTCAATGTTTCAGAAAGATGCACCCAAGCATATACAATGAAAAAAGTAGGTCCCAAAACTGACCACTGTGGCACACCTTACTTAACAGACAAAAACAGCAGTATGTGGTTATTGACAGATACACAGAACCATCTGACAGATAGGATGGGAACCAGTCTAATGCCACTGTAGTTATCCCCACCCAGTGCCTCAGTCTGTTCAGCAAGATGCTGTGATCCACAGTGTCTGAAGCTGCGCTGAGGTCCAGCAGTACCAAGACTGAGCACAAGCCCTCCTCTACAGCAGTTAAGAGCACATTAGTGACCCTAAGTAGTGCTGTCTCGTTGTTATGGAACTTCTAGAACTTAGCATGAAACTTTTCAAAAATGCTGTTATTTTCTAACTTTTTTTTTCTTTTGGCCACTACAGGAAGTATAAGGGACTCAATTAACTCTACTTGATTTCGCTTTCTTTGTAAAATCATTTTAAAAACATTTCACAGTCGGCAACACATTCTACTGGGGCATTGAGGTGGGTGGTATTTGGTGTACATGGTGTATTTAGAGCCCAGACTTCTTCAGTCTGCTCTCTGCCTTCCCTCATCCTCTTCTACAGCTCTGAACACTGTTGTGGATTCAGGACTGTGTGCTTTTACATGGCATAGATCAGACCTTAAGTGGTGCAATAAGATTTAGTGTGGGTATGCAGATATAGTTAAACCAGACAGTCAGTTCATTAGCAGGGCCGGATTGGGAGTCAAATTCGGCCCGGGACTTTTTGGACCAGACCAGCCCACCTGTGCAATTGACACAGTCTTGGTTGGCACTAAAAATTATGGCATAACACAACAAACCTTGGAACTTGTACACTGTATTTAATAATCACATCTCAAAAACAATTCCTCTGCCACTTAAGTTGTTGTTGCTGATATGGTGGTATACAACCATAAATCCATTACTCTAGGTCTAGCATCATAGACAATGGGAGGGAAAAAAAATTCCCTTCAATTAGATTTTTCACGTAACTGATGTCGAGCTTTAATATGCAAAGTCCTTGCAATATATTGCTTTTAAATTTCTCAAAAATCTTAGCGTAAGGCATTAACATTCATAAAATACTACCCTGAAACCAAGTTTGCCTTCATAGGCTTACCCAGTCTACTGAAATAATTATCAGCAAATAGAATGATTTTTCCTTTAACAACACAATGCATTACATGATTCTGCAGGTGGCTCACTATTAATGTTTTTTTTTTTACATTCGTCTCCATCTCCAACTGCCTGTCTGGGCTTTACTGCACACACCACCGCGATATCAACTCTACTCAGCCCAGAGCTGTCACCTGAGTGCGGGGCTGAGCGTGCGTGTGTGTGACGCATGTGGGCCTGCATGCCTGTACAGGGCTGATGAATGGTTGGACGCTCATCCCATTCGGCTGCATATGGACAAATAAACAAAATTATTTATTTATTTGCCTTTTTATTGTGATAGTCGCAGTGAAGAGTGACAGAAAATGGGGAGAAAAGTAGGGGGAAGACATGCACTAAAGGGCCGCGGGCAGGATTCAAACCCGGGCCGCTGCATCAGAGACCAGCCCCTGCACATGGGTCGCCTGCTTAACCCAACGAGCTATACGGGCATCAGGCACCCAATAAACAAAATTATTTAATAAATACCAGCTCACCGGCCCACATGTGGACCGGCCCTTCGGTCAAACGACCAAATGAAATAACGTTCAATCCGCCCCTGCGCATTAGTGTTATGTTGCTCAGGCAGTATTATACTTTAATTAACAAAAAGTTAAAACGGAGTGATTTGCAATTAAAATCTATACATTTGCAGTCTGATGTGGTCATCTATAGTAATTCCATGAATGCTATTTTCACATGAAGGGTAAAAACCAAAGTACAAAGTTGTTTTAAATTTACCTTTAAAGAGGGGTATTTTGGGTCATGTTGTTTCAAACAAGAATAATAACATATGGGAATCCACAGATTTACACAGGATGAATAATACTGTATTAAATACTAAATGACCTTCAAAAATCGTTTTTTATAGCTTTAGCTGGATAGTTAACAGTATAGCTGTGGTAGAGTACACAGAGTGCAGAAAGTGCAGAAAGTGTATACAATTATACAGCTCACACAACCAACCCAGTGCAGAGTGCAGAAACTAGCCTGCAGCAATACATTACACACACTGCATTATAGCTTTTTCTTATTATTTTTATTGTGTATTCACTACAAAACCTGTTTTCTCAGAAATTATACATTTCTATGCCATGGTATGTTGGCACATGTTAAGAAAAATGTCAGAAAATCAGATCTTTGGAGGACAGTATGGTTTCTGCTGTTGGCAGTAAGTCATCAGCAGGTGATGACTTACCACCTATTGCCTTTTCAACCCAGTGAACACGTAAAACCCAGGTTGTTGTGTTCAACACTAACACAGACATTGATACTTGTTCTGTACAAGAGAGTAATATGCTCAGGAAAGGAAAACTAAAAGTACCGCTTTTATTTCATGCAAGGTATCTTGTTCGTTTTGCTGTTCCTGGAAAAATAATCTTTAAGTAATAGAAACGCACTCTATGCTAAATCCTGTTTAGCTTTAACTTTATCTGCGGCATCTTAAAGTACTATACAAAACAAGGGGAATCAAAAGTTTTCTTAGGTGTCGTGTTAGTAACACCATTTGCTGCTCTTAAAATGTCATTAAAATACACAGAGTATACTTGGAGATGGCAATAAAACAGCCATTTCAGCATCATGGGCTTTGAAAAATATCAAAATAACTGAGAAATATTTCATTGAACTGATGTGAGGTGATCCCAGGGACACAGACAGTTCTGATCTTTAGATCTTTTTATAGAGACATTTATTTTATAATTCAGACTCAAATATCATACTTTTATGTCTTTACTTCTTTGTAAAATGTATATTAAACCTTTGCAGTAAAATGACATTTCATAGTTTTCATTATGAGTGGAACTCCCATTGTTTGGACATCAACACTAACTGAAGTTGAGATGGACCCAGTTCACACTCCTCCTCTCTCTGAACCTGGATGCTCTTGCTGCTGCCAAACGACTCTGACAGAAGTCTGTTTCTTGCTAGCAGCAGCTTTCTTCTCCTCTTCAGAACAACTTCAGTGCCTCATGCATTTATGGAGCAATAGTTCGCATATGTCTGTGACAGGTGGAAGGAAGAGTAGGTGCATTCGACTGGATACTACTGAAGACTAGATTCTGATGCCTTATACATCCTGCTGTGTCCCAGATTGATAATGGAATACACGTTTACCCCCAAATTACAGTGTAAATATTTTAACATTTGAATTTATCCATGAGCAGCATTTGTTGTGATCAGAATATTCAGTATTTCAGTGCTGATGGACACAACATAATGAATATAATTTGTTACAATTTGCATTAACAAAAGTCGCACTATATCACTGGCTGAAAGATGATTCATGCTGTTCCCTGTGTAGAAGATCAGACAACCTTTTCTGGGTGTGTCTCTTCAGGGTGACATTCTCTTTCTTTTTGAGACTTTTTTGTGTTTGACACATACAGACACCTACACCCACCCACACACCCACACACACACACACACACACACACACACACACACACACACACACACACACACACACACACACACACACACCTACACAGACATGGGTCAAAACAGGAATGAGGGAAGGCATTTAGATATAACTAGCTGCGAGGCAAATAAAAGCTGTGCATGTTAAACAGACTCTTGGAAGACCACACATCAAAGCAGAACACCTCTGGCCAAACTAAATCTAAACACAGATCACACATGCGACCTGCAGACCAAATAAAGCAAAGGCCCCCCACATCACTAACTTCACAACATTCGAATCTAATTTAGCCCCTGTCATATCTTCTTTAGTGACTTTTACTTACTTTAAATACTAGTTTGCATTTAAATTATCATTCCTCAGTCATGTTGGAGGAGTTGGAAGAGAAGTACACCACAAGGAGTGAAAACCTAGAGACTGACATGAATGAAGGCCAAAGACACCTTCTCTCTCGCTCTCTTCTCTCTTTTTGTTTTTGTTTGAGTCATTCTCTGCAAAACAAAATGTTCATCTTGGAGCCATCAGAAACTTCATGATTCATTCACTACATACACTACTGTTCAAAAGTTTGACGTGACTTAGAAATGTCCTTATTTTTGAAAGAAAAAGCAGTTTTATCAATGAAGACAACATTAAATGAATCAGAAATACAGTCTAGACATAATGTGGTAAATGACTATTCTAGCTGGAAACAGCTGATTTTAAATGGAATATCTCCATATGGGCACAGAGGAACATTTCCAGCAACCATCACTCCTGTGTTCTAATGGATTGTGTTAGCTAATGGTGTTGAAAGGCTAACTGATGATTAGAAAACCCTCGTGCAATTATGTTAGCACATAAAAGTGTGAAAATCTTTTTCCTGGAAACGATGAAATTGTTTGCGTGACCCTAAACTTTTGAACGGTAGTGTATGTCCTGGGTCCACATGTGTCCTGGGGATCTTCTGACTCTTGACATCTACAGGGCTCAGACACAGAAGCAAAAATGGAAATGCACACTTGACCACAACAGACTGTGTCTTTATTTCCCAACACTTACTCATAGTCACAGCAGCAAAAAACACCCACTGTACATCTTTTGTTTTTTATTTTCATTTTTGTATTTGGTGTCCTCTTGCCACAGGAAGTGTTAAATCAATGCGGACCAGTGCAAGGCAGACACACAATGATTCTCAGGTGATTTACTGAGTCTCTACTGAGATGCTATAATGACCTAGGGGATTCATTATAAAATAAAGAGAATACCAAACTGTGAGGTGTAATTAGTGCACACGACAGGAACAACTCAAAAACTGAGAATGCTTCTCATTAAAGGACACATTCATACACATGTGCATCCTGGCTTATATTTACTTCATGTTTGTAATCTATCTATCTAAACTGTGCCAGTTTTAAGAGTAACATCCTCCTAGTTTAAAATTCAATCAACTAGTCATTTAAATGTGACTTACTATGTGAAATGCTATGAGGTGGCGTGTTGTCAATGGACACGATATAAATAAAACTGAATTGATTTGAACTGAACAGTTAAACTTACATAAACTTACAATAGTTAAATCCTGAACTGAACTTAAGCCAAATAAAATTAGCATCATGTAATCTACAATCAAAAAAATCTATATTTAAAAGTAAAGCAGTTGCATCACTGTTTGAGGGTAATTATGTACACCAGTATGTAGCACTCATAACTCTGTCATGATTGTTGCTGCTGCTCAGTAGTGAGTTCTGTCTCTTGTTGCTTTTTAGGCTAACCGGAAAACTGTTCATGAGGTTTACACTGTGCACAAAATCATTAGACAAGTGAGTATTCAGACCTTATCATTATCTCTATGCACACTTTCCAACTCGGTCACATATGCACTAGAATGCTTATTGGATGAAATCATTTTTTAGGTGAGATGTATTTGTGTATTGAAGGAGGGAGTGACCTTTAGTGGTTAACAACTCATATTATGGTGTGCACAATTACTGGGCAAGTTCATTGTCTCAGATATACTGTGACAAACAAGCAATTCAACTGACGCTAAAGAATCTAGAGTTGTTGAATGCCTTGCAAAGGGCTGTGACACTCTTGAAAGCGACAATCAGCGATCAACTGCAACATTTTGACCAGTGGCAGGTGAAGTGAATAACATCGATCATCTCGTCATAATGCAATGTTTTGCTGGGAAACCTTGAGTCCCGGTATTCATCTGGATGTTTGACATGTACCACCCACCTAAACACTGCAGGTTAAGCAATGCCCACCCCCAACCCCCCAACCACTCGTGGCAACAGCACTCCTTGATGCCAGTTGCCACCCTTGGCAGGACAATGCTTGCCTGAAAAATCCAGACTGACTTTATTTATGTATTAATATAAATACAAATAAAGGCAGTCTGGCATTGTGATGATAGGAGATGATTTCAAAAAGGAGGGGCTAACGAATGCAGCTTGAACGAGAAAGAACCAATCAGTGTAACACGGATGTGACGCACAAACAAATCGACCTTGAAGTCCATGTAGTCCAAACAACAATGGCATGCAGCCGAGAAAGCGTCGCGGTGAATGATTACTGCCATTTTTGTCACAAAAATCTGCGAATACATGGGGTACTCTCAAGTACAACACTTATTTTTGAAAAGGCTACGCAACAAAAGACTCCTTCCGAACGATTAACGGTGTTAGGAATAACTTTGTTTATGTTTGTGTTTGGTTACGGACAGGGCCGGCCCTAGGACTTTGATGGCCCTGAGCAAGATTTTTTTTGTGGCCCCAAAACATGCACAGGGCAACTACCAAATCACGTGCACAGCTTGTAATTGGGTTGAAACACACATGCACATGATTAACAGCAAATATTCAGCCCACTCCTGAACTTCCTTTTTGGAGCCATGATGCCATCTCTAAGTGCTACTGCTTTTCCATCTGTGGCTTCTCCAGACCAGTGTAATCGATCAAGTTTGAAACGGTGCCGTGGTGTCACAGTAGCCTAACTTACACACGAACCATGGAATCACCAACTGACTGCTGGTTTATTTTTTTTCCTGTATTTTTCCCGTATAGTTTTCTAATAAGCCTGTTTAAATTGATATGTTACCATGATGATTTATGTTTTATTGGAATAAAGACAGGCATGGGCGTAACCACCATCTCAGAAGTGAGGGGGACAAATTTTTCAGAGCGATTTATCATTCTCTTACATTTAATTGCACCATCCTTAGTGGCTAAAGAACCACATAATCCCTAACAGCCACAGTACAATACCAGGGGACCAACTAGGTTAGTTCTTTAAACTATAAAGTATAAAACTTTAAACTATAAAATCTAAAGTTTTAGTGGCCAAACTCTAGTTGAGTTGACAACAATGTCCCTTGAACATCTACTGGACGACTAGCCAAAGGTGCCAAACACTGAACATGAAATGATCAGTACTGCCTGGTTTCTCCCTGCAATAGATATCTTATTTCCAGGAAGTTATAATCTCTCCTTACCTGTAAAAACCCTACATCCTTGTCCCTGCTGCTGGCCTCTGATCCATCTCCTCCCTGACTCTGCTCTTTCTGTTATGGCAATAAACATAAAAAAATGTGGTAAGAAAAATTCTGAAATAGCATTAGGAAGAGTAAAAACTGCAGTAGAATTTAACCTCAAAATCACTTTGACCCATAGATACATATTTTTTCTCAGCCACATATATATTTTTTCACCTCTGCAGACCCTGCATGGTCAACATTACTGCTGGCCGCCGCCTCTGGTCCATCTCCTGCCTGACTCTGCTCTTTGTTATGGAAATAATCATTAAAAAAAATCTGACAATCAAAATTCTGAGATAGAATTATAAAGAGAAGGAGAAAAAACAGTTGTAAATTTATACCATAGATAGCCTATTCTTTTTTCTCCTCCCTGACTCTCCTCTTTTGGGACCAAAAGACTTAAATACACGGAGAGCAATTGTGAGCACATCTTCTGCCCAGAAATGAAAGAGGACTGGGTTTATTCCAAGAATAAACTAATTAGCAAGTAATGTAACAGAGGCAACCACATTTGAATTATTGTTAACTAGCTTAACATATTGATATATTGCCACGTTTTACCTTGTCATCATTTAGCTAACAAGTCTAACATTGTTTGCATCCAACGAGGTCACACAACTTACACGGTTTGTTTGGAAAAAATTGTGTAAAGTTTTTTGCTTCTTGCTGGCTCTGGCTGGTTTGCTAAACATTACTCCAGACGCACGTTCAGCACTGCTCAGCACAGCAGCACGTCTCCTGTGGAACACCTGCGTTAGCATGCGCTCATGGTGCATTCAAAGACGGCTCGGGAAAACACGTTACTGGATGCTAATAACGGGTTTAGCTGTTGTAACGACTGAAAAAAGTGCGGGGGGACAGAAGGGACAGATGTGGAAAGTGCGGGGGACATGTCCCACGCGTACCCCGCGTCCATTACGCCCATGAAGACAGGGACAAAATGCGAATCACACACTTATTGTGGTGTGGCCCCCTCTAGTGGATGTGGCTATAAACAACTGCATAGAGTGTTTATGCCAGCGGCCGGCCCTGGTTACGGGAGGTGCGCAGGTGTTTTATGGGTAATCCAGGCGCTGAAGATGACGCAGCATTAACTCCCGCCTCCCATGCTATGATTGGTCGTACCAAACTTTCCCGGGAGGGAAACGTGATTCAATTCACCCAGTGCCAAACTGACTCTCCTGTATCTCCTAACATGGAGATAGGAGATTACATGGAGATTCAGTTTGGATTTTCCAAGCTAGTACAATGCACCCCGACACACTGCAAAAACTGCTCAGGAGGTTCACCCGGGTTCCACACTTCCCAGATACAAATCTTATTGAGCATCTGTGTAATGTGCCAGGATAAGCCTCATCTAGGTAGGTCCCACCGTACTACCCACAGGACCCACAGAATTCACTGCCAAAATCCTGGTGTCACAGGACATCCCCAGAGGTCCTGTGTCCATGCCCTACTGGGTCAGAGGGCTTTTAGCAGCATAAAGGGGCCAACACAATGTTAGGCAGGTGGTCATAATGCTGTGTCTGATCGGTGTAAATTAACGTGTGAACACTGGAAAATCCAGCTGGTGTTGTGAATAATCAGTACGACCAGGAAACACCCGAGAGATAGTTCAAAGGTTTAATGTACAGATGAAAAGAGAGTGACTTGGAGGGAGAGCAGATGGAAGGACCTGTGTTCATTCATTCATTCATTCATTCATTGTTTAGGTATGAGCTACTTGAAATTTGGTCAAATCAAAGATTGGCTTAAAATTAACTCCCAGTCACAAGTTTCTCCAATCTTTCTTTAGAGCAGTGCCATAGAAGGAGGTTTTCAAAGCAATGACCTTAGAGATGTAAACTCTTCCTCACCTAACTTCAGTCCTATGGAAAACATGTCCAACCTTCTCAACTATGAGATTTTCAGTAAGGGAAGACAATACAGCTTTTTGAACAGCATTTGAGAGGCTTGTTTACTGATCAAGAAACTGTCAGACTCCATGAATTCAATATTGAGAAGAAGGGTGGCTATACTGGTCACTGCACAAGGCCCAAAATGTTATCTCATTCTCATTTTGTGTTATTTGTTTGTTCCACTTATTGAGGTTCAATAACATTTTTTGATTGACTGAGAGGATTGTATTTGTTCAACAGTAAAATTAATTCTGACAAATACAATTTACCTAATAACTGTGCACACAGTGTAGCTCTGCAACTAGATACCTGCAGCTGAGTTATCACATCATGACTGTTTCTGTTTTTTGCAGCTGTTAAAATCACATCAACAAAGCAGAGTAGTCAGTTACACTTTCTGTCTCCACTTACACAAACCCTCATGCAAAAAAGCATACAGTTACATACAGTTCAGCCTAAAGACAGTATCAAAGAATTATTCATTTGTACTGAAGCCTTGTAAGAGATGAGCACAGTTTGAATCACTGTCATGAAACACTGCGTTGCCCATTGGCAGTGCTAGCAAAGTTTAGTGTAGTTTTAACTCAAATTATTCTTTAAATATACAGACAGACTATCTGACTGAAACTAAAGAGTCAGGATATTAAAAAAAAAGAGTTTGAAAGTCTGTGGACTTTTATGAGTCTCATAGTGATGGGGAGAAAGTAACCCAGATTACTTCCACAACATAGAAGAGTTCGAAAATAAGCCGAGTGCTTTATTGTAAACCCAAGTAATCCTGAAATATTAAACAGTGAAATTCTGAAAGCTGTGAAATACTGAGTATATGTATCTCGTCTATAGAGTTACACTGGATTGCCTAAAGGGTTGATTATTGTAAAAATAAGGAGTATACTGTCACATTCAGAATACCAAATAATTAAGAATACTATGTGACACTTAGTGTGCCTGCTCGTCTGTCTACCTGTTAGCCTTGTGATTGAGTGGTGACCTCAGTCAGTTGGGACAGGCTCCAGGCCCACATGACCCTACACAGTGTATAGATAAGGAAGGGATGGAAATTACACTGAATACCTAATGGAGTACTGAATACTGCCTTTAACTGAAACATTCTCTCAAACTGTACTCTCAATAGAAATAAGTGACATCTCATTACAGACACTTGTTAAGTAAAACAGCTGTAAAAGAAACCAGATCACACTGCAAACAAAATGCATGATGCATTTTTATTT